>NW_006921826.1:3001730-3014565 GCF_000298275.1 Orycteropus afer afer | reverse complement strand
TTGTTGAAAAAAGGTATTTGCAATGAATAAGTTGTTGATCTTGCAAAATTCTATCATGCAATCTCCAGAATTATTTCTATCTCCAAGGCCAAACTTTCCAACTACTGGTGATTCTTTGTTTCCAACTTTTGCATTCCAGTCACCAGTGATAATCAGCACATCTTGATTTCATGTTTGATCAATTTCATACTGCAGAAGTTGGTAAAAATCTTCAATTTCCTCATTTTTGGTTTTGGTGGTGGGTGCATAAATTTGAATAATAGTAGTATTAACTGGCTTTCTTGAACACATATGGATATTATCCTGCCACTGAAAGCATTGCACTTCAGGACAGATCTTGAAACATCCTTTGCAATGATGAATGCCACACCATTCGTCTTCAAATTGTCATTCCCAGCATAGTAGATCATATGGCTGTCTGACGCAAAATGGCCAAAACCAGTCCATTTCAGCTCACTAATGTCTAGGATATCAATCTTTATGTGTTCCATTTCATTTTTGACAACTTCCAATTTTCCTATTTCATACTTATATATGGTTCCCCCAATTTTTTTCTAATCTGTAAGTTTTCTCTCATTATTATTTTTTAACGGATGTGTTTATGGTGACTGCCAAATTTTTTACAACATATGTAACAGAAAAACACTTAGCCCCTGCTGAGTTCTCTCTTTGGGGCTAGGCTGATCCCTGGATAGGTCTTTCTCCTTCCATTTTTGCTTTCATGAAGGGATCATATTTGGATAAAAAAAACTGTCATTGAGTCAATTCCAACTCATAGTGACCCCATTGGGTTTCCAAGCTATAAATCTCTACAGAAGCAGACAGCCCAATCTTTCCTCCACGGAGCAGCTGGTGGGTTCAAACCACTGACTTTCTGGTTAGCACCCAAATGTCTTAGCCACTATACCACCAGAATTCCTTAAATCCCATCTCTTTCAACTCTTGAGGTCCAATGTTTAATCCATGGATGAAATTGATTGTGAGTGGTTTCTTGGGACACTCTCCATTCTTACAGTTCCTAAGGTCTCCCCTTAGGAGAGACTCCTCAATTCTCCAATTAAGAATTAACAAGAATTTTATCAACAATTTTGCCTTTCTCTATTTTACAATTGGCTCAGAACCCATGGAGGAAAAGCTGTTGATTGGTACATATGATAGTTAAGGTGATGAGTCAACTTGTGGGCCACGATTCTAAGTGGTTTAGCAGTTATGATGTAGTCATCTCCCATGATGAACTCTGATATAATGCAATCTCCTACCTCCATGATATGATCTTCTATGAGCAATCAATCAGTTGAGAAGGAGTTTCCTTCAAGGCACAGTCTATTTCCAATACATATCTGGCAAAGCTGTGGCTTTTTGCTCATGATCCTGCATCTGGCTGATCATCATCTGGACTTGAACTAATGGCCTACCATTTTGTCTGCCAATCTTAGGATTGTTGCCTTTGCAGTCTATGAGTCAACAACCTGTGATTTTACCTACCAATTTTGGATTCATCATCCTTTAAGCCAGCAGCCTGCTGTATTGCCTGCCAATCTTGGGTTTGTCAGCCTCTGCAGGTATGTGACTCAGGAGAAGCCTCCAACTTGATGTCTGACACATGGACTTGGGACTTGCCAGCCTCTATAACTGTGTGAGCTATTTCCTTGTGATAAATTTCTTTCTCTCTCTCTTCACTGGTTTTGTTTCTCTAAAGAACCCAGCCTAATACAGTACCTCTCAAAACCCCAGAAGGACAGAAACCTGCCAGGTTCATGAGTAGCTTCTTAGTACCTCTCTGAGAAGGTGGCAGTAATTCAGAGAAGAATGCCTTAACTGTGCACCTAGGCAGGACTTGCAGAAACCTAGTTGGCATGACTTTCCTCCCTCAGGATTTCCAGCCTCAAAATTGCACATAAACTGCAGAACCATCTGACTTTAAAGGAACAGAACATTAAAGTCATAAGCGTGCTTTATTGAAGGCATGAGAATTCTGATTGGTTTTGCCTGGATCATTTGACAATTTATCAATTAATAAGTGTAGCCAATGAAACATAGCATTGTAGAGTTAGTATCCAGAAAATCACATGAAATTAAAAATATTATCATAGCATAGGGAAGTAATAGCTACCCCAAAAAAAGAGTAGATAAAAGGAAATAGGTAAATTATATTCATTTGAGGGCAGAAACCATATAATATAGTTCTTTGTAGCCTATACAGTGCTTTGGGTATTCCTATGGCTATTACACTAAAGGACCTCTGGTAGCATAGTGCCTAAGGCACTTGACTGCTAACCAGAAGGTTGGTGGTTCAAACCCATCAGCCACTCCTTGGAAGGAAGGTTGGGCAATCCTACTTCCATAGTGATACTGCCTCGGAAACCCAAGGAGGGGTCGCTATGAGTCAGGGCCGACTCGACGGCAAATAACAACAACAACAACATTATACTAAAATGTTTTGTGATTCATTGACATGTCTTACACATTGAATGATTTTTTTAATGCATTTAATTATTGGTGTGTGTGTGTGTGTGTGTGCATGTACTGGATTTCCCTTCTTAGTTATATTCATTCTTTAAGTCTCCTATTAAAATGGGATTGAAGAGAGTCTTTTTGGAATGTATGTAATAGAGAAAAGAAGCCTTATAGTCAGAAAGACCAGAGTCAAATTTCAATGCTATCTTTCAACAGCTGTATATTTTTGGTCAAATTATTTAACCTATTCAAGCTTATGTTTCTTCATCTATAAAATAGATAATAATGCCTAGTTTATGGGGTTATTAGGAACATCAAGAGGGACAATATATATTAAGTATGAACATACAGACACAGCACATATTCAAATAGTGGTTACTATTGATATTTTTTTGTTTGTTCTTCATTATTAGTTTGGCAGTAAGTGAATGCACCAGCCATGCTGCAGGAGAAAGATGAGGTAGTCTGCCTTTGTAAAAATGTACAGCATTGGAAATCCTATGGGGCAATTCTACTCTGTCCTATAGGGTCACTATGAGTCAGAATAGAATCGATGGAAGTGGATAGGTTTTAGTTGGTGAATGAAAGCTTGTATGGAAACCAAAATATAGATAATCTATTTGTTTTAAATTAAAAATTGTGCTAAATACTTTTAAAAAGCATTAGTTAACTTTGTGTTCAATACCATATTACTTACATAACTCTATAATACCACAGAAAGCAAATATGAGAATTGTCCACAAACAGATAGCGTTGCTCTTCTTGTACCTCAAAGAAAATACAGAAGAAATAATGATATATTAAATTAACTTTATAATGAATACAAATTTGGATATAGACATAAAAATCACAGAGAAACTAAGTTACTTGTCTAATATTTGAGGAAGAATAATGAGTAGGTTTCAGAGTAGAATTAATAAATATACATTTAGTACTAGTTCAATTCTTTAGCCACTCTCTGAAAGGAAGAATTTATGATCACGAATGGAAAATTTAGGAAACATTTCATTATCTTGCTAACCTTATCATTTCTACTATATTTGTCTTCCTCATTGAAATAGGATTCAATTAATTGTATCATTCAATGGTTCTCAACCAAGGCAATTTTGTTCCCAGGTCACATTTGGCAATGTCTGGAAACGTTTTTAGTTGTTATAACTGAGTGCTTTTGAGTATAATTCAAAACTCAGATGTACCTTCTTAACAAGTTGTAGGATCTGATGTCACCATAAATAAATGATAAAGATATTCTTATATATGTGTGTGTGTGAATAATTTTTACATACTACTGCACATTTGTATAGGCTTCCAATATAAAACAAAAGAGAAGAAATCATTTACTTCTTTTGGAATTATGTTCTTAAAACTGGTAAATATTCATGGAGTCAAAAAAAGAAAAATTCAAAGTTAATATGCATCTAGTCTCTCCCACATTACTGCCTGCTTGTTCCTGAAAATAAAGATTATTAATTAAAGAGAAAGCATGAGCCCCAAAATAAAGGCAAGATGTATCCCATGGACTGTCCAGAACAGTGGTTTCAGACACATTTGAGTGGGAATATCAGCTGTGAGGTGTGTGGCCAGTATTTTGTTAATAATTAAAAGTGCAATGTCTTCAAATGCTTATCTGTTTATTATTATTACTTTAATTTGTAAACTAGAGAAGAGTCCACATCACTCTTACTAATTTGCATTCACATATGGTTTCTTGACTTGAAGGAAAAGCAGTGAGATAAAAAACAAATCTGGAAAAACTACTTTTAATCCTGGGTGTGGTCAAAGGAAGAAATGGCATAAATGAGACCTACTCATTTGAGAGTACTCTTACCAGAAAATTGTAAATATGGTGAAGGACTGTGCAGCCTTTCATTCTGTTGAATATAGAGTCAGAACCTATGTGAGGGCACCTAACAACAATAATATTCCTAAAAAGTTGGTAACTATAGACTTGAACGTACCTATTAATAAAAAGGCTAAAGCAAAAATATGTATTATTTATATGTATAAAAATATGCATATAACTTATAATTTGATGCTGCACATTATGAGATACATCTAAAAATTAATGCTATATTAAATATAAACAGCAAAGAGTTCTTAATTATAGGTACAATCAATGCAATTTAAAGCAGGTTAAATTAGGTTGAAAAGCTCTAAAGATAGGTAAAATAAAATGTAACAGGAAAGGTTTTTCAAAATTTAGAAAGTTATTAAAATCAACTTACTGAGCCTTTAACAATTGGTTTTATAAGATGAAAACCAGGAGAAGAACAATGTAATTCTGTCTTGGCTGATCTAGTGTTTAAAAAGAATGGGAAAGGAAAAATAACTACAGATGCATGAGAGATTAATAAAGATTTAGAAAATCTCAACGAGATGGACTGACACAAAAGCCATAACAATGGATTCAAACATAACAGTAATCATGGATTTGGTGCAGGGCTGCATAGCATTTTCTTCTGTTGCACATAAGGGCTCCATGAGTTGGAGCTAACTTGATGGCAACTAACAACTGCTTTTTAAGCCTAAAAATGTCAATTGAAGAAGAGGAAAATGGTGTCTCTCCTGTGGTGCACACGTAAGTTCCTTCTAGCAACTTAGTGCCTGAAAAATTAGGTGCAGCAGTTTGAAATGGGGATTCTGGTGCTCTGAACAGCTCATTAAGTCAGAGCATGGCAAACTGAGGGGAATAGGATTAGAAAGGAGAAAAGGGCACTGCAATTACCCAAAGGGGGAAAAATAACAAAACCAGGTGAACCTGCCCTACAGAGTGCTGACCAGCAGGGAACAAACTGCATTGGAGACCTCCCTGGAGCAGTGGAGAGAATGCACCACACCAGAGAACCTGCCTACTCCACAGATCTACCTTCAGCACCTACTTTTATTGGTAAACTTGGGACTGCTGGGAGGGAGCAGAGATGCCTCTGGCTCCAGGCACTACTGAAGCAGGAGCACCGCAAGTGGGCAGGCCCCAGGATAAACTCCTGTTGTGGCCTGGGGCAGTTATCCTAGTTATGCTTTTTGGAATGGGTGTGGGGCTGGAGAGTGGGGTTTCTGCAGCTGTCTGAACCTGGTAGAAGGTGGCAGCCCCTTAACAACTCGAGTCTTTGCTGAACTTGAGCTGCAGGCCTATGAGTAACTGCATAACTTCATCATTAGCAGCCCACTCAAAGCCCTAGAAACCACATAAGGCACCTCAGAGTGGTTTTTTTTTTCCTATCTCTCTTTTCTTCCCCCTTTCTCTGCCTCTATCCTGACTCATCCAGTAGAAAAACCACATTAAGCCACCACAACATCTGCTGGCTCAAATCCTAAACAACCTTTAGGACAAAACAGAGACCTGCATTCGAAATATTAAATCATAAAACCAAGACAAAACAAATCAATACATAACTAACACTTAAAGACAACTTCAAAATCTCTAGGAAACAACAGGGAACCTCAAATCAAATAATAATAATAATAATAATAAGACATTAGAAGTAAAATCCCAAACAAAAGTCTCATTAAACATGAGGAAGAGGAGGCAATAGAATTATCTGAGAAGGAATTTAGAAGGTATGTCTATAGAATTCTACAAGAGCTTAAGGAAACCCCAAATAGAAGGAAGGAGAAGACAGACAGTACACTAGAAGAACTCAGGAAAACCATTTAAGAACAAAATAACAAGATTAATGCACAAGCAGAACTCATATAAAAAAGGCAGTTAGAAATCTAGAAGATGAATACCAAAATTACAGAATTTCACAACACAGTGGAAGCACAAAACAATAGGATAGAACTGGCTAAAGAATGCATTTCTCAACTAGAAAACAAATTCCTGGACACCACTGTATGAAGAAAAATCAGAACAAAGATTTAAGAGAAATGAAGAGAGGCTAAGAGTTATATGATATGACATGAAAAGAAACAACACACAACTCATTGGAATTCCAGAAAAAGAAGAGGTGAAAAAAAAAAAACACTGAGAAAATTGTAGAAGACTTACTAACAGAAAACATCCCCCATATCAGGAAGGAAGAAAAGATATTTGTCCAAGAAGCTCATAGAACCCCATACAGGATAGACCCCAAGAGAAAAACACTGAGGCATATCATAATCAAACTCTCCAAAACCAAAGACAAAGAAAGAATTTTGTGAGCTGCCCGGGACAAAAGAAATATTACTTATAATAATCAAACAGTTAGGCTGAGCTCTGATTACTCAGCAGAAACCATGCAGGCAAGAAGGCAATGGGATGGCATATATAAAACACTGAAGGAAAAGAACTTCCAACCAAGAGTCCTATATGCAACCAAATTGTCCATCAAATGTGCAAGTGAAATCAAGACATTCTCAGACAAACAGAAATTAAGGGATTTTGTGAAAACAAGACCAACCCTAAAAGAAATGCTTAAGGAAGTCCTTCCAATAGAAAACCCACAACAGAGAACAAAAAAATCAGGAGACATGACATCAACACTAAAAGTAAATCAGAAATAGACACTCATATAAGACCATAAAACATTGTACACAAAAAATGAAGGAAGCCAATCTGCACACAACTAACCAAATAGAGGGAATAAACAAACTTCCAAATGGAGAGGAAAACAGGACAATGTGTTCCTAGAACACGCTGTTCTAAAAATATAGAGAGAAGAATTCACTCCAAGGTAACCACAGGGAAAGTTAACAATACCCCTAAGCAAATCCAGAAGGAAAGAAAACATACAGGTTTAACAAGCACAAAACCCAACAATGAAGAAGAAAAGAGAGGAAACACTTCACAACAAAATCAACTCAGCATAGAAAAGTTTATGGACCAAGGAAACTCCAACAAAATGACAAAAACAAAACAAAACAAAAACACAATAGAAGGACAGAAATCAATTCATACCTATCACTAATTACACTCAAAGTGAATGGACTAAATGCACCAATCAAGAGAAAGAGAGTGAATAAGAAAAGAAGACCCATCAATAAGTTGCCTACAAGAGACCCACCTTAGACACAAAGATAAAAACAAATTAAGAGTTAAGGGGTGGTAAAAATATACCAAGCCAATGGTAACCAAAAAAAGAGCAGGAGTGGCAATATTAATTTCTGATAAAATAGACTTTAAGGTGAAAAACAAGATAAGAGACAAAGAAGGACACTATATGATGCTGAAACGGTCAATTGACAAAAAAGACATTACAATAATAAATATCTATGCACCCAATGAAAGTGTTCCAAAATATGTAAAGCAAATATTAATTGAACTAAAAGGGAAAATAGACAACTCTACAATAGTAGTAGGGGACGTTATCACACCACTTTCAAGGAGGGACAGATTAAATAGAAAAAAACTCAACAAAGATACAGAAGAACTCAACAATACAATCAAACAACTTGACCTCCTAGACATATCTAGAGAATTCTACCCAACAATAGAACAATTCACATTCTTCTCCAGTGTACATGGATCCTTCTCCAGAATACATCACGTTAGGACATAAAACAAGCCTCACTAAATTTAAAAAAAACGTTGAAATACTACAAAACATCTTCTCAGACCACAATGCTATAAAATTAGAAATTAATACTAGAAAGATCAAGGAAAAAACATCAACCATGTGAAAGTTAAACAATTCACTGCTCAAAAACTAATGGGTAACAGAAGAAATAAAAAAATTCCTAGCAACAAACAAGAATGAAGATACATCATACCAAAACTTATGGGATACAGCAAAAGCAGTACTCAGAGGATAGTTTATAGCAATAAATGCATACATAAAAAAAGAGGAAATAAACAAAATCACCACTCTAACTCAACAACTAGAGAAAGAACAAAAGGATCCCACAGTATCTAGAAGTAAGGAAATAAGCAAGATCAGAGCAGAAATAAATGCAACAGAAAACAAAACAAAAATAGAGAAAATCAACAAAAAAAAGCTGGTTCATTGAAAAGATTAACAAATTCGACAAGACATTGGCAAATCTAACAAAAGAAAAGAAAGAGAAGATGCAAATTACAAGAATAGTAAATGAAAAGGGTGTCATGACAACAGGACCAACAAATAAAAAAGAAAATACTGACAGATTATTATGAAAAACTGTATGCCAACAGATTTGAGAACCTAGAAGAGATGGACAAATTTCTAGAATCACAAGACCTACCTAAACTACTCCACTAGGAGACAGAATACTTGAATAGACCAATAAAAAAAGAATAAATTGAACAGGTCATAAAAAAAAATTCCCAACAAAGAGAAGTCCTGCCCCTGATGGCTTCACTGGAGAATTTTACCAAATATTCAGGGAAGACTTGGCACCTATATTACTCAAGCGATTCCAGAACATAGAAAAAGATGGAATACTCCCAAACTTATTTTATGAAGCAAGCATAATGCTAATACCCAAACCAGGGAAAGACACCACTAAACTACAGATCAATATCCCCTATGGACATAGATGCAAAAATCTTTAACAAAATTCTAGCCAACAGAATCCAACAACATATCAAAAAATTAATACACCCTGACCAAGTGGGATTCATACCAGGTTTACAAGGGTCGTTCAACATCAAAAAAGAATCAATGTAATCCACCACATAAACAAAACAAAATAAAAGAACCATATGATTATATCACTCGATGTAGAAAAGGCACTTTGTAAAATTCAACACCCATTCCTGTTCAGAACTCTCAGCAAAATAGGGATAGAAGGGAAATTCCTCAAAATAATTAAGGACATATATGCAAAGCCAATGGCCAACATCATTATTAATGGAGAAAGACTCAAGGCATTCCCTTTATGAATGGGAACCAGACAGGGATGCCCTTAATCACCACTTCTAATTAACATTGTATTGGAAGTCCTGGCCAGGACAATAAGGCAAGAAAAAAGAAATAAAAGGCATACAAATTGGCAAAGAGGAAATAAAACTATCTCTATTTGCAGATAATATGATCCTGTACATAGAAAACCCAAGAGACTAAACAAAAAAACTACTGGAGCTGAGAGAGAGGTTCAGCAAAGTGGCAGGATACAAGGCCAACATACAAAAATCAGTTGGATTCCTCTACTACAACAAAGAAACCTCTGATAATGAAATAAGGAAAGCAATGCCATTTACAATAGGTACTAAAAAGATAAAATATCTAGGAATAAACCTCACCAAAGACACGAAAGACCTATACAAAGAAAACTATAAAACACTACTACAAGAGACAACAAGGGCATTACATAAATGGAAGAACCTGCATTGTTCATGGATAGGTAGACTGAATATTGTGAAAATGTCAATACTACCTAAAGCAATCTACACATTTAATGCAATCCCAATCCAGATACCAACAAAATTTTTTAAGGGCATGGAAAAACCAATTACTAACTTCATATAGAAAGGAAAGAGACCTTGGATAAGCAGAGCACTTCTGAAGAAGAAGAACAAAGTGAGAAGTCTCACCCTGCTGAATCTTAAAATCTACTATATAGCCACAGTAGTCAAAACAACATGGTATTAGAACAATGATAGACAGATAGACCAATGGAACAGAATCAAAAGTTCAGAAATAGACCCATCCATCTATGGACAGCTAATCTTTGACAAAGGTCCAAAACCCATTAAATGGGGAAAAGCCAGCCTCTTTAACAAATGGTCCTGGCAAAACTGTATATCCACTTGCAGAAAAATGAAACAAGACCCATATTTCACCCCATACACAAAAACAAACTCAAGCTGGATCAAAGACTTAAATGTAAAACCCAAAACTATAAAATTAATCAAAGATATTAAAATTAAATTCTTATGTGCATCGAAAGGCTTTGTCAAAAGGCTAAAAAGAGAACCTACAGATTGGGAGAAAATATTTTCCTATGACATAGCTGACAAAGGACTTATCTCCAAAATCTATAGAAAACTTCAACACTTCAACACAAAAAAAGACAAACAATCCAATTTTCAAAAATGGGCAAAAGATTTGAACAGACACTTCACTAAAGACAATGCTGGAAGCCAACAAACACAAGAGGAACTGCATGCGATATTTAGTCATTAGAGAGATGCAAATCAAAAGAACAATGAGACATCATCTCATGCCAGCAATAATAGCAAAGTTCAGCAGGACAGAAAATAACAAATGTTAGCGAGGTTGTGGAGAGATTGGAACTCTTGTGCACTGCTGGTGGGATTGTAAAATGGTGCAACCATTGTGGCAAACGGTATGATGTTTCCCTAAAAAAAGTGAAAATAGAAATACCATTTGACCCAGCAATTCCATTACTAGGAATATATCCTAAAGAGGTGAAAGGCAGCACACAAACAGATATATGCACACCTATGTTCATCACAGCACAATTCACTATAGCAAAGAGATGGAAACAACCTAAATGCCCATCAATGGATGAGTGGATAACCAAATTATGGTACATTCACACAATGGAATACTATGCTACATTAAAGAACCATGAAGGATATGTGAATCATCTCACAATGTGGATGAGCCTGGAGGCCATTATGCTGAGTGAAATAAGTCAATTGCAGAAGGACACATACTGTATGAGCCCATTACTATAAAAAGATAAAGAAGGGTTTACCTGAGAAAGGGAACTCACTTTGTACATTACTGGGGTGGGAAGGGAAAGGTAGGGATTAATTTCAGGTTGGTTGGGGGCCACACGCTGACGTAGGTAAGGAGAGGGATGGTATAAAAAGAGTCTGTGACCACCATGATAACATTAGGGAAAGGAAGGACACTGAATTATGCACATAAGATATAGATGACATATACCAACCAGTATATCCACAATAGTCATTACCATTAACACCAAACACTAGGCTACAGATAAACACATAAACCTCTGAGAAGATCAGATGGGGGACAGTGAACAGGAGTACACTCTAGACAAAGGATAGATTCAGCTGAGGCTAATCTTGCACAGATACCAGTGACATAAAATACCCACAATCCTTACACAAACAACAGAAGACAGACATAGAGTAATCCCTCACACACAGCCAGACACTATGGGAGAGAGAGCCAATAGATTTACTGACTCAGGACCATAGTACTGGGGGACACCAGACTCAATTGGCACAACAAAATACATAAAAGTCTTGTTGCTCATCCTACATTGGTGAGTAGCGACCGGGGTCTTAAAAGCTTTCACGTGGCCATCTAAGATGCAGCTAATGGTCTCCTATCATTGGAATCAAAGAAGAGTGCAAAAAAACAAGGGCATTTGGAAGCAATCAGCCCTAGGACACGATGGCCCTTGAAACCAGAAGAACTAGATGGTGTCCGGCTACCAATGCCACCCATCAGGAAAGAATCAAATCTGGAGATTCTGAATAGAGTGGGAAGAAAAACATGGAACAAAATCCAAAACCTCAATAATGACCAGAATTACTGGTCGGATGGAGCCTAGTGAGACTCCCAATACTGTGCACCTGGGACACATTCTCGGCCTGGAAATAAACTCACTCCCAGGGGCTGGCTCTCAGCCCAATAGTAAACAAGATGTACAAGCTGACCATTCAACCCAGACTTATGTACCCACATACTGTATGGAAATGCATCCCTTGGAGCAATTGAGCACAGGGCACCAGGAAAGCCACATTCGCAGGAGGAAATGCAGGACACACAGGAGTTCATAACTATGTGGGGCACAGCAGGGAGGGTTACTGGGCAGGGAGGGGAGGAGACTGGGTTAGGATTGGGAATGGTAAATGGAGAGTGAAACTAAATTTACATGTAATGTTGAATGTAAAACAGACTCTGCTCTGTAAACTTACACCTAAAACACAATAAATAAATTTTTAAAAAGGCAATTGTATGCTAACAAAAGAAATTAAAAATACAGCAATATTTTATTTCTATTCTATTTTCAAAGTGATTTGTCTTTCTTTCTACACCTATTTAATGGGACGAATTTTACATTAAATCACAGCCTTGAATCTGAATTTCCACACTATATGAATCCTTTCTTACATGTCAATAAACACATGCACTGTTTTTCACAGTGAAACTCTTACCTTTTATCTTTCACAGAACAATGTCCTGAGACATGCCACTCAGAAAATGATGTTCCTTCATACTCTAAATAAATCTAAAAAAGAAGACAAAATAGTTAAAACAAAAAAGTCTGCTGCAAAATTGTCATCTCAGTGTTCAGCTGTAAGTTTCCTTAATTTTTGGTTCCTTATTTTTAAAAGAAAGAATAACTAAATGGAGAGAAGATAGAGGTTGTCAAGGAATTCACGTTGCTTGGTTCTACAATCGATGCCAACAGAAGCAGCAGTCAGGACATTAGACGACGTGTAGCATTGGGAAAGTCAACTGTGAAGGAACTGTTTCAAGTGCTGAGGAGCAAGGATATCTCATTGAGGACTAAGGTGCGCCTGACACAAGCCATG
>NW_006921826.1:3000674-3001420 GCF_000298275.1 Orycteropus afer afer | reverse complement strand
GGGGCTGGCGCGGGATCGGGCAGTGTTTCGTTCTGCTGTGCATGGGGTCGCTATGAGTCGGAAACAACTCGACGGCACTTAACAACAACAACAACTTAACCAATCCCAAAGAATTATTGTTACATATAATATGTCCATTGAAAATAGTGAAATCAAATTATAATTTCTCATAAAGATAACCAGAAAAATACTTAAAATACATACACTATAAACAAACAAACTGTACTGAGTGATTCATGAAGTACAGCAGAAATCACAATGGAAGTGACAAAGTATTTAAAAATAAATAACAAAAGAATGAGATATTATCAAAACGTGGTACAAGGTATAAATAGCCACTAAAAGGAAATTTATAGCCTTAAATGTGTAGAAAGGAAATAGGATCATTTGAAAATTAATAAATTCAGGCTTTAGCATGAGATGCTAATAAAAGAACAACTAAAAGCTCAAAAATATAAAAGGGCAGACATAAAGAGAAAAACATACATACATAAAACAAAACAAATAGCAGACATAAATAAAGCACTGGGAAGGAACAATGGTGATATAATTTTTTAATCTTCCCAAATTTCCTTATAAAAATAGAGTAATGAGGATAACCAAAACCAAACCAAACTCATTGCTGTCAAGTTGGATTCCACTCATAGCAACCCCTACTTGGGTTTCTGAGGCAGTATTACTACAGAAGTAAATTGACTAACCTTCCATCCAAGGAGTGGCAAGTGGGTTTAAACCGCCAGCCTTCT
>NW_006921826.1:2998279-3000148 GCF_000298275.1 Orycteropus afer afer | reverse complement strand
AAAAAAAAAAAAAAAAAGGCCACAGTAATGTCACAAAAGACAGGAGGAATTGGGACCTGTAAGCTCCAAAACCAAAAAGCCAAAGATCTCTTCAAGGACAAAGCCCCGTAATGAAAAAGAAATGCCACATGTGTTTCTTTAAAAAGGGACAATAAGGACAGAAGGAAGAGAAAAAATAAAGCTATGGTTAGAGGCAGAAATGAGAACCTGGCATCTCAGAAAGCAGTAGCTTTATTTTTGAAAACTTTACAAAAATAATAGAATAGGGACCACTAAAGCTACCAAGCTGAAAAGATAGGAGGAAAATTGTTGTTGTTACTGTTAGGTGCCCTCAAGTTGTCTCTAATTCATAGCAACCCTATGCACAGCAGAACGAAACACTGCCTGGTCCTGAGCCAGCTCCACCATTCTTGCTATACTTGAGCCCATCACTGCTGGCACCATGTCAATCCATCTCGTTGAGGGCCTTCCCCACTTTCATTGACCTTCCACCTTACCAAGCATGACATCCTTCTCCAGGGAATGGTCCCTTCTAACAACATGACCAAAGTATATGAGACAAACTCTGGCCATTCTCATCTCCAAGGAGCATTTTGGGCTGCACTTCCTCCAGGACAGACCTGTTAGTTCTTTCAGCAGTCCAGGGTACTTTCAGCATTATTTGCCAACACCACAACTCAAAAGTATCAACTCTTCTTTGGTCCTCCTTATTCATTGTCCAGCAGTCACATGCATATGAGGCGAGTGAAAATATTATGGCTTGTGTCAGGTGCACCTTAGTCCTCAAGGAGACATCTTTCCTCTTCAGCACTTACAAGAGGTCCTTTGCAGCTGATTTGCCCAGCGCTATACATCATCTGATGTCCTGACTGCTGCTTCCATTGGCATCAATTGTAGAACCAAGTAATGTGAAGCTTTGACAACTGAAATCTTTTCTCCATTTATTGGAATGCTGCTTATAGGTCCAATTGTGAGAATTTTTGTTTTCTTTATATTGAGATATAATCCATACTGCACACTGTATTCATCAATCTTCATCAGTAACTACTTCAAGTCATCCTCACTTTCAGCAAGCAAAGTTCTGTTATCAGTGTATCTCAGGTTGTTAATAATTCTTCCTCCAATCCTGATGCCACGTTCTTCTTCATACAGTCCAGCCTCTATTATTCACGCAGCTTAAAGACTAAGTATGGTGAAAGGATACAACACTAACACACTCCCTTCTTGATTTTAAGTCATGCAGTGTTCCTTTTTCTGTTCAAATGACAGCCTCCTGATCTATGTACAGGTTCCTTATGAGTGTTCTGGAATTCCCATTCTTCTCAATTTTATCCACAATTTGTTATGATCCACACAATCAAATGCTTTTGCATAGTCAATAAAACACAAAAAAACATCTTTCTGGTATTCTTTGCTTTGAGCCAAGATCCATCTGACATCAGCAATGATATCCCACGTTTCATGTCCTCTTCTGAAACCATCTTGTATTTCTGGACATTCTCTGTCAATATACTGCTGCAACCATTTTGAAATTACCTTCAGTAAGATTTTACTTGCATGCAATATTAATGACATCATTCAACAATTTCCACATTCTGTGGGATCACCTTGCTTGTAATGGGTACAAATATGGATCTCTTCCAGTCAGTTGGCCAGGTAGCTGCCTTCCAAACCTCTTTGCATAACTGAGTGAGTGCCTCCAGTGGGGCATCCATTTGTCAAAACATCTCAATGGGTATTCCATCGATTCCTGGAGCCTTGTTCTTTGCCAATTCTTTCAGTGCAGCTTTGACTTTTTCCTTCAATACCATTGGTTCTTGAACATATGCCACCTCCTGAAATGGATGAAGATCGACCAGTTCTTTTTGG
>NW_006921826.1:2995528-2996809 GCF_000298275.1 Orycteropus afer afer | reverse complement strand
AACATATGCCACCTCCTGAAATGGATGAAGATCGACCAGTTCTTTTTGGTACAGTGACTCTGTGTATTCCTTCCATCTTCTTTTGATGCTTCCTGAATCATTCAATATTTTGCCCATAGAATCTTTCAATATTGCAACTCAAGGCTTAATTTTTTTCCTCAGTTCTTTCAGCTTGAGAAATGCTGAGTGAACATTTTTTGGTTTTTTAACTCCAGTTCCTTGCACATTTCATTATAGTAATTGGCTTTGTCTGTTCGAGCCACTCTTTGAAATCTTCTATTCAGCTTTTTTATCTTGTCATTTCTTCCATTTGCTTTAGCTACTCACCGCTCAAGGGCAAGTTTCAGAGTCTCTTTTGACATCCATTTTGGTCTTTTCTTTCTTTCTCGTCTTTTTAATGATCTCTTGCTTTCTTCATGGATGATGCTTTTGATGCCATCCCACAGTTCTTCTGGTTTTTGGTCACTGGTGTTCATTGCATCAAATCTATTGACTTTCAGTAGTCTCTAAATTCAGGAGGGATATATTCAAGGTCATATTTTGGCTCTTGTGGACTTGTTTTAATTGTCCTCAACTTCAATTTGAACTTGCATATGAGCAGTTGATGGTCTGTTCCACAATCAGCTCCTGGTTTTGTTTTGGCTGAAGATATTGAGCTTTTCCATCTCCTCTTGCCACAGATGTAGTCAATCTGATTCCTGTGCACTCCATCTGGCAAAATCCACATGTACAGCCACTTTTGTGTTGTTAAAAAAAGGTATTTGCAGTGAATAAATCATATTTCTTGCAAAATTCTATCATGAAATCTCCAGCATTATTTCTGTCACCAAGGCCAAATTTTCCAACTGCTGGTGATTCTTCTTTGTTTCCAACTTTTGCATTCTAATCACCAGTGATAAGCAACACATCTTGAGTGCATGTTCAGTCAATTTCAGACTGCAGAAGTTGAGAAAAATGGTCAATTTCCTCATCTTTTGCTCTGGTGTTTGGTGCATAAATTTGAATAATAGTAGTAGTAATAGGTCTTCCTTGTTGTTGTTGTTGTTAAGTGCCATCGAGTCGTTTCCGACTCATAGTGACACCATGCACAGCAGAACGAAACACTGCCCGAGCCCGCGCCAGCCCCACAATCCCTGCTATACTTGAGCCCATCATCGCAGCCACCATATCAATCCATCTCCTTGAAGGCCTCCCCCTCTTTCGTCGACCCTCCACCCTACCAAGCATGACATCCTTCTCCAGGGAATGGTCCCTTCTTACAACATGACCAAAATAGGTGAA
>NW_006921826.1:2992050-2994838 GCF_000298275.1 Orycteropus afer afer | reverse complement strand
TTTAAACCATGTAGTGTCCCCTTGTTCTGTTCGAACGACAGCCTCCTGGTCAAGGTACAGATTCCTCATGAGTACAATCAAGTGCTCGAGAATTCCCATTCTTCTCAATGTTATCCATATTGGAATGTCTTCCTTGTAGACATATCCATATTATCCTATCACTGACAGCATTGTACTTCAGGACAGATCTTGAAACATCCTTTGTGATGATGAATGCCTTGCCATTCCTCTTCAATTTTTCATTCTCGGCATAGTAGATCATATGGCTATCTGATTCAAAATGGCCAAAACCAATCCATTTCAGCTCACTAATGCCTAGAATATCAATCTTTATGCATTTCATTTCATTTTTGACAACTTTCCATTTTCCTAGATTCATACTTGGTACATTCCATGTTCCGATTACTAATAGATGTTTGCTTCTGTTTCTCCTCAATTTGAGTCATGCCACATCAGCATATGGACGTCCTGAAAGACTTACTTTATCCATATCATTAAGGTTGGTTCTACTCTGATGAGGCAGCTCTTTCCCAGTCCTATTTTGAGTGCATTCTGATCCAAGGGGCTCATCTTCCTGCACTGTATTGGACAACATTTCCAAGCTATTCATAAAGTTGCCCAGCAATGTATCAGACAGTGTTTCTCTGCTATTCATAAGGTTTTCCCTTGCCAATTTTTGAGAAGTGGATGGCCTCCTCCTTCTTCCTAGTCTGTCTTAGCCTGTAAGCTGCATTGAAACCTGTGTACCACGTGCAACTCTGCTGGCATCTGAAACATCAATGGCACAGCCTCAAGCCTCATAGCAACATACAGGCCTCACAGGATGACAAACTGACAGACAAATTTGTCTCCCTTAGCTGTTGGAAACCTCTGTGCCCTCCCCTTACCTAATTCCTACCTGGAACCTACTACTCTGTAGTCCCCAGCCACTCCCTCCTTTTCCTGGCTCTAGGGGGCTTGGGGCTTGCCTTGCCTCCTGCCCCTTTTTACCTGGATGTCCTGCCACTCCTGAGTCCCTGAGGCTGCTCCTGCTCTCTCCCTTTCCTGGCTCTAGGGGGCTTGGGACCTAGCCTTGCTTCCTGTCCCTTTGTACCTAGATATCCTGCCAATCCTGAGGTCCCTGAGGCTACTCCTGCTCCCTCCCTTTCCTAGATCTAGGGGGCTTGGGCTGAGGAAAATTAATGTCATGTAAAAAATGAGCAACAGAAGAGGGTCTCAGCTAAAGCCCACATAAATTTATTATAAGAGGGGGAAAAAATAAGAAGTAGAATAAAATCTCTGTAAGAATACCCTAAAGAATAGCCCAACCCTAAGGACTTTCTCCCACTGTTTGTCAGTGAGTTTGTTGTACTGTGGTGGCTTGCATGTTGCTGTGAGACTGGAGGCTATGCCATCAGTATTTTAAATACCAGCAGGTTTACCCATGGTAGACAGGATTCAGTGGCGCTTCCAGACTAAAACAGACTGGGAAGAATGAAGAAACCGTCCATTTCCCAAAGAATCGGCCAGTGAAAACCTCATGAATAGCAGTATTTGCAAAGGGAGACAGTTCAATGGGCAGGAATGCATAGGAACAGACACAGGAAAGAGGCAACTATAGGGAGGAACTAGGAAGAGAGCTGTTACATTGTGGGGAATTGCAGTCAGTGTCATGAAGCAAAATGTGTATGAACTGCTGTATGGGAAATGAATTTGCTCTGTAAATTGTAACCTAGATCACAATAAAAAATTAAAAATAAATTTATAAAAAAGAGCTGCACACAAGATTTCAAAGAGCAGTTCTAGAAGATAAAGTCAATTATAATGAAATGTGCAAAGAACTGGAGTTAGAAAACTAGAGGGGAAAAATACACTCAGCATTTCTCAAGCTGAAAAAACTGAAGAAAAAATTCAAGCTTCGAGTTGCAAAATTGAAAGATTCTATTGGCAAAATATTGAATGATGCAAGAATCATCAAAAGAAGATGGAAGGAACACAGAGTCACTGTACAAAAAAGAACCAGTTGATGTTCAACTATTTCAGGACATGGCATACGCCTACAAGGAAGACCAATTAATACTACTGTTATTCATGTTTACACACCAACCACCAAAGCCAAAGATGAGGAAACTGAAGATTTTTACCAACATCTGCAGTCTGAAATTGACCAAACATGCAATCAAGATGTGCTGATTATCACTGGTGATTGGAGAATCACTGGTAGTTGGAAAATTTGGCCTTGGTAACAGAAATAACATTGGAGATTGCATCATAGAATTTTGCAAGACCAACCTCTTCATTGCAAATACCTTTTTTCAACAACATAAACAGTGGCTGTGCATGTGGACTTCATCAGATGGAGTACACAGGAACTGGATTGACTACATCTGTGGCAAGAGGTAATGGAGAAGCTCAATATCTTCAGCCAAAACAAGGCCAGGAGCTGACTGTGGAACAGACCCTCAATCACTAATAGGCAAGTTCAAGCTGAAGTTGAAGAAAATTAAAACAAGTCCACGAAAGCCAAAATATGACCTTAAATATCCCTCCTGAATTTAGAGACCATCTAAAGAATAGATTTGATGCATTGAACACCAATGACTGAAAACCAGAGGAGTTGGGATGACACCAAGAACATCATCCATGAAGAAAGCAAAAGGTCATTAAAAAGACAAGAAAGGAAAAGAAGACCAAAATCGATGTCAGAAGGCACTGAAAATTGCCCTTGAATGGAGAGTAGCTAAAGCAAATGGAAGAAATGACAAGATAAAAGAGCTGAACAGAAGATTTCAAAGAGCAGCTTGAGAAG
>NW_006921826.1:2979434-2991250 GCF_000298275.1 Orycteropus afer afer | reverse complement strand
AGGATTCCAGAACACTTAATTGTGCTCATGAGGAACCTGTACATAAACTAGAAGCTGCTGTTCAAACAGAACAAGGGGACACTCCACAATTTAAAATCAAGAAGGGAGTGTGTCAGGGTTGTATTCTTTTATCATACTTATTCAATTTCTATGCTGAACAAATAATCCAAGAAGCTGGACTATATATATGAAGAAGAACATGGCAACAGAATTGGAGGAAGGCTCATTAACAACCTGCAATATGCTGACGACACAACTTTGCTTGCTGAGAGTGAGGATGACTTAAAACACCTACTGATGAAGATTGAAGAATACAGTCTGAAGTATGGATTACACCTCAATATTAAAAAAAAAAAAAACATAAATCCTCACAATTGGATCAATAAGCAGCATCACGATATATGGAAAATAGATTGAAGTTGTCAAAGCCTTCATATTACTTGGTTCTACAATCAATGCCAATGGAAGAAACAGTAAAGATATCAGATGATGTACAGCACTGGACAAATCGGCTGCAAAAGACCTCTTTCAAGTGCTGAAGAACAAAGATGTTTCCTTGAGAAGTAATGTATGCCTGACAGCCATGGTATTTTCAATCACCTCATATGCATTTGAGAGCTGGACAATGAATAAGGAAGACAAAAGAAGAGTCGATGCTTTTGAGTTGTGGTGCTGGCAAAGAATGCTAAAGTACCATGGACTGCTAAGAGAACTAACAAATCTGTCCTGGAAGAAGTGCAGCCAGAATGCTCCTTGGAAGTGAGACTGGCCTGACTTCGTCTGACCTACTTTGGTCACGTTGTAAGAAGAGACCATTCCCGGGAAAAGAATATCATGCTTGGTAAAGTGGAAAATCAATGAAAGAGGGGAAAGCCCTCAACAACATGGATTGACACAGTGGCTACAACAATGGGATCATGGAGTTGGCACAGGACTGGGCAGTGTTTTATTCTGTTGTACATAGGGTTGCTATGAGTCAGAAATGACTCAACGGCACCTAACAATAACAACAACATTAGTGGAGAGTTGTTCTTAGTCAATCTCTTCTGAGATATAAAGGAGATTAAAAAGCAAGTAAGCAAGTAGAGATGGGAAAAGACAGATGGCACACCACATGAAGATTACTAAGGAATCAAGGAACAAGGACCTTCCCCCACAGCCAACAGAGACAGAAAGCCTTCCCCTAGAGCCAGTGCCTTGAATTCAGCCTCCTAAAATGTGAGAAAATAAATTTCTGTTTCTTAAAGTCATTCACTTATGGTACTTTTGTTACAGTAGCACTAGATATCTAAGGCAGATACTGTGAGATTCTAGATAGAGTGGGAGAACAATGTGGAACAAAACTCAAAATCATTTAACAAAAAAAAAAGACCAGGTTTACTGGTCTGATAGAGCCTGATGAGACCCCCATGATTATGGCCCCTAGCTACCCTTCAGTTATGGACTTGATCTCAACTCCCATAACTTCCAGTCATATAATAGACAGGCATATAGGGTGAACATTTACCTCAGGTAGATACACTCCTTAGAATGATCAATCACAGGAGAACAGAAGGGCAGTATTTTAGAGATAGCTCGGGGGAAGGAATATATAGGAAAGAAGGACACAGGGAAGAGGTGTCCTTACAGGGAGAAAGTGGGAAGAGAGCTGTTACACTGTGGGGAATTGCAGTGAATGTCATGAGACAAAATGTGTATGAACTGCTGTATGGAAAATGAATTTGCTCTGTAAACCTTCACCCAAATCACAATAAAATTTTTAAAGAAAGAAAGATACTGTGCCATAAAACTGAGTATAATTAATTCTACTCTCTGATCTACAGTCCAAAAACTTGTAAACATAGTTTTAGAAAATACTAAATACTTACAGTACTTCTTAAATTAAAAATGCGGAAGTTTGGGCTGTTAGTGTGATACCTGTGGAGGAAAAGGCCAAATATCAATATTAAAGCTTCTCCTTCAAATAAGAGAAATTCTACAGATTGTCAAGGAATGACTAGGCTGCCAATAGCTTCCCATTTGGGACCAGTCCCCTTCATAGAAAGCATATTCAGGTCTAAAATAGATTATTTCAATGACCTCTACCCACTACTCTAGGAGTATTATGGTTCACTTAGTATCTGAAGACACTATAATGAGAAGCACTCTTTATACCTTTTCTTTACGTTGTTGGATGAAAACTGTTGAAGAGTATTGACTCTAGCTCACATACAATGAGTTAAAATTAATAAAGATTGAAATTTCAAACAACAGTATTTCTCATTTGGAACACTGAAGAGCAACTGTTTGTGTGAGTCCTTTGTTCATTATCACATCTTTCCATCATCTAAGAAATCTTACCTTTCTGTCCATATGATCCACCTAAAATAGTGCTGTTTACTGGATATATAATGTGAACCACTTATATAATGTGAAATTTTATAATAAACCAAATTCACCACCATCAAATTGATTACAACTCATAGCGATACTTTAGGACAAAGTAGGTCTGCCCCATAAGGTTTCTAGGGCTGTAGATCCTTACAGTAGCTAGCCAACTGCCTCATCTTTCTCCCACAGAGCAACTGGTGGGCTTGAACCACTGACCTTTTGGTTAGCAGCTGAATGCTTTAACTGCTATGCAATCAGGGCCCTTAAAATTTTATAATAATAATTTAATTTGTGAATGAAATCCAAGTGATAAAACTACCTTTCCTGACAAGCTCTTTTTTCCCACCTGCTAGTGCACATATATCTTCTCTGGGAAGAGATATGGAGGGAACAGTAGCTAAAAGAGTCATAATTAATTAATAATTAAGACCCAGGCAGCTAAAATAACTATTTCTACTCTTTGTTTTTTAATTATGTCAAATACTTCATGTATTATTGTTGAAAATGGATCTGGGAAGCCCATGGTTATGTATGGAGTGTGCAGATGGATCATGTGCTGATACCATTTTTTTGTTTTTCATGAAAAGGGCACCACCTTTATTGTACTCTTCTCTCTACTGTATTATCATTATTCTAGTTCTTCAATATCAAAGAGAAGTCTTAACATTTACTCCTTAGGGAGTTCTGGTGGCACAGTGCCTAAGGCATTTGACTGCTAACCAGAAGGCTGATGGTTCAAACCCACCAGCCACTCCTCAGAAGGAAGACTGGGCAATCTACTTCCATAGAGATGATGCCTCAGAAACCCAATGAGGGGTTTCTATGAGTCAAATTGACTTGATGGCTGTGAGTATAGTGTGAGTATTCATCTCCCAGTATATAAGTCCCTTCCTAACTTCACTTTTTTTTCTCTCTCTAAGGAAGCTTCATGGCAAAGTGGCTAAGTGCTTGGCTGACCACCATAAGGTGGGCTGTTGAAACCCCCACTAGCTTCTCTCAGGAGAAAGGTATGGCAGTCTGCTTCCATAAAGAGTACAGAAACCCTATGAGGCAGTTCTACTCTGTCATATAGGGTCACTATGTGTCTGGTAGCATAGTGGCTAAGGCACTTGACTGCTAACCAGAAAGCTGGCGGTTCAAACCCACCAGCCACTCCTCGGAAGGAAGGTTAGGCTATCTACTTCCATAGTGATACTGACTTGGAAACCCAAGGAGGGGCTGCTATGAGTCGGGTTCAACTCGACGGCATATAACAACAACAACATGTGTCAGAACAGACTTGATGGCACACAACAATCCAGCCTACAGAATGTGGTTCTAAGGGTAAACCATTATCTCTCAAATCCTTTATCTATTCATCCTATTAGTGTATATATCTGGTAAACCCTCAATCTGGGGTAAATTTAGTAAGTTTCATAATTAGATTGCTAAAAACTATTCATTAATATCCCATGGCCTTGTCTTTCACAAAGAAAGTAAGAGTCCACCTGACTAAATTTCCTCAAATTTTCAGTCTAATTTCACCTTTAAGTAGAAATTTTCATCATTTTCACCCATAGTTACAATCTGTCTTCAAACTAAATAAAATTTATCCTGTCCAAGAATAATCTTTGTTCTGACAGCTATTCTTTTTCCAGTGTATTTAACTTTTTTCTTGTTAAACAACAACCAAAAAAAAAAAAACCTCACTGTAGTTCTTTAATTTCTACCTATCAAATGCTCAAATGTCTTAATTCTTAAGAAAAAAGAGCACCTTGACCGCTTGACCAAAAGTGAGTCTAGCTATTTCACTATATTTAAGGACAAGAATACATTTTAAATCTCTCTCTCATCACGGTATTATTTTAAAGACAAATCTACACTTAAAATATCTTTCTTATCTCCAAGTCACTCTTTAACTCATTCAATTTGTGCCACTACCATATTTAAATATTTTGAAAGGTCACCAATAATTTCTTAGCAAGAAAATCAATTTAAAAATTTAATCCTCTAAATCCTCTCTCAGTGACCATCAATAATTCCTTTTAGAAACACTATCCACCCTTAACTAACTTCAAGGCTCACTTTGTGGACTTCCTTTCTGTCCCCATTCTCATATATTGATAGATATTGTCAATCCCAATTCTGGGTCTTTAACGTAGGCTATTGTACTCTCACATATCTGAGCCAAATCCAAATGGAAAAAAAAAAAAAAAGTAAAATCTAATCAAGCTAATAAATTTTGGAAAAAAGTGGAATGTAACATCAAAAAACATAATAATAATAATAATAATAATTAACAGACAAGAAAAAATAGCTTAAGATAAGATCAAGCAAGTATTAGTTATCAGATACATGCAAATGAATACATATATGGGTTTGCCAGATGTATTTTATACTAGGACGAAATAGTAAGAGATTTAAGAGAAAATGTTTGACTCAAGGAACCATATTTGATAGAACAGACCTCTCAGATTTGGTAAAGCAAACAATAAACCAAATTATATGCCATATACAATAGCCATCTCTAAAACAAAAGCAAGGAGTACCTGGGTAGTACAAATGGTTAACACACTTTGCTACTGACCAAAAGGTCAGAGGTTCAAGTCTACCCAAGAAATGCCTTGGAAGAAAGGCCTGACACTCCACTTCTGAAAAAAATCAGCCACCCGGTTACCATGAGTCAAAATCAACTCAGTAGCAACTGGTACTGATAAAACAAAAGCATAAACACCATATTCATAATAAAATTCTCCAAGCTAAGAAATTTTCTAAGGAACTGATCCTGGATAGGTTATCTAAAAGAAGCACATGCAACACCATTCCTGTAAGACAACCACATATTGCAGGAAACATAGTATTCCTCTACAAAGTTCAAGCTCTACTAAATGATAATTACATTAATGTAAGTCAAAAAAGGACTTTGAAACAAACAAGCCAAAAACAAAAATTAGGGATAACTTTGACCCAGTAGACTTAGTGGACTATTAAAGAACACATATTCTTTCAAGCACACATGGCACATTTATAGAAATGGATTATATATTAATTAGGCTCTAAAATAAGTCTCAACAAATTTTATAGAATAGGTATCACGTGGACCATGCTTTCTAATTATACTATGATAAATGAAGAAGTTATTAACAAAAATAAAAAATAAAAATCCTTGCATATTTGGAAATTAAATTAAATAATTATAATTATTAATGCTAAATAATTCAAGGGCTATAGAACAAATAATATTACAAGTTAAAAGTACCTAGAAGTGAATCATAATGAAGAGCACACAAAAATGACATAGCAGGAGCATCATCATCTGACCTCCTCAAATATCTCAAGGCAGGAGGAAAATCAAGATGAACATCAACAGCCCAAGGCTGATTCCTATGACACAGAGGTCAGACATGCCACCATTTCTGAAACCAACCATCCCTCACATGACACTCTACTTCTCTGATGGGTTCAAAACTCCATTGCAATAGTAGCAGGTTATAATTCAGGATCAGAAACAACTCAGGGTACAGTTCTTCAATCAGGATAGCTTCTTCTCAACTGTGCCACAGGCATGCTTCTCTCTGGCCTCAGTCCTTTAGCTCTGAGGACTCTTGGCCTCTGCCCTGCTTGCGCAAGTGTTACAAAGCTCTTTTTGCTCTGCCAATAGGTGTCCAGCAAGCCACCCTACTCTGCCAGCAAGCCTTCTTCCCAAAGGCAGATTTCTTGCTCCGTTAGCTGGGAAGCTGTCTCGTGCTGCTCTCTTGGTTATGCTGACTCTGCTGCCACCATTTCTGTGCTACCACTTCTTGCCATCTCTCACTAACTCAGCAAAGTATTGCAACTCTTGTCTCCTGGCTTGAGGAGGTTCAGCACAGGGACCTTGGGGTCCAAAGGATGTCCTCCCCTTCTGCCTATTCTTTCTCAATAGTCATGAGATTCCCTGTGTACATATATGGAATGGCTAATTTAAAGGCTAGCGGATGGCAAAACTGACCAATCCCCATGTTATAGTTCCATATACCTTATTCCCAGGGTCTCATCCCCACAAGGATGCCATGTACCTTATTTATATTATTAATAAGCTATATGATTCCTTTGGTGGGCTCAAGCACCTTACATTGCACACCTCCACCCAGTCATCTGGTGGGAGTCACAAAGATCATGGCTAGCAGGGCCATACTAAGCAACACACTGCACTACAAGTATATATCAGGTTTTTCATAATTTTGTTGTTGTTCAGAATATACACAGCAAAATATAAACCAATTCAAGAGATTCTACATGTACCATTTAATGACACTTTATATTTTTTGAGTTGTGTAATCATTTTCACCTTCTTTCCAGTTGTTATCAATTTGATTCCATACTAAAACCCACCGCCCTTGAGTCGGATTCAACTCATAGTAAGTCCTCCTTGGGTTTCCAACACAGTATCACTATGGAAGTAGATTGTCCCATGCACCTCTCTCTGTCTTCCTCTTCCTCAATGCCACTGTGTTGATCACTCACATTTGGTACATTGCCTTTCTCTTCACCCAAATCAGTACGTGTCTCTACTTATCTAGCAGTGTTCTCTACCCTACCCTCCCACCCCTGGTAATCAACTAAGAGAATTTCCTTCAATATATAAATCTTTCCTTGACTTTTTACAATAATGGACTAATACAATATTTGTCCTTCTGTGAGTGACTTATTTCATTCAGCATAATGTCCGCCAAGTTCATTCATGTTATGCCATGTTTTGAAGATTCTACATTATTCTTTAGGGTTGCACAGTATTCCATTGTGTGTATGTACCATAGTTTGGTTATCCATTCTTCTGCTGATGAGCACCTAGGTTGTTTCCATCTTTTTGCTATTATAAATAGTGCTGCAGTGAATATGGGTGTGCACATATCTGTTCTTGTCCTGGCTTTCACTTCTTTAGGATATATGCCTAGTAATGGAATGGCTGGATCAAATGGTATTTATTTCTAATTTGAACTTTTTGAGGAATTGTCATACTGCTTTCCACAGTGGTTATACTATTTTACAGTCCCAACACCAGTGTATGAGAGTCCCAATCTCTCCACATCCTTGCCAGCATGTCTTGTTGAACTTTGCTACTAGTGATGGGGCAAGATGGTATCTCATTGTTGTTTTGATTTGCATCTCTCTAATGGCCACTCCTCAGAAGGAAGGTTGGGCAATCTACTTCCGTAGTGATATTGCCTCGGAAACCCAAGGAGGGGTCGCTATAAGTCAGGGCCGACTAGACGGCACATAACAACAACAATGGCTAATGATCATGAACATTTCTTTATGTTTTTGTTGACCACCTGAATATCCTCTTTGATGAAGTGTCTATTCATATCTTCAGCCCATTTTTTAATTAGATTATTTGTCTTTTTGTTGTTGACGTGTTGGAGTTCCCATAAATTTTAGAGGTAAGTCCCTTGTTAGGTATGTCATTGTCAAATACTTTTTCCCAATCTGTAGGTTCTCTTTCGACTCTTTTGGAGAAGTCTTTGGAAGCACATAAAAATTTAATTTTCAGAAGGTCCCATTCATCTAGCTTATCTTCTGCTGTTTGTGCATTTTGGGTTATGCTTGAGAGTCTATTTATGCCATATATTAGGGCCCCTACATTTGCCCTTAGTTTTTCCTTGAGGTCTTTATAGTTTCAGGTTTCACATTTAAGTCTTTAATCCATGTGAAGTTATTTTTTGGGTATAGTGTGAGGTACAGATCTTGTTTCATTTTTCTGCAAATGCATATCCAGTTTTGCCAGCACCATTTGTTAAACAGACAATCTATTCCACATTTAATGGATTTAATGGATTTCAGCCCTTTGTCAAAGATCAGCTGACCATAGGATCTATTTCTGGATTCTCAATTCTATTCCATTGGTCTTTGTGTCTGTTGTTGTACCAAAACAGGCAGTTTTGAGTACTGTGGCTGCATAGTAGGTTTTGAGATCTGGGAGTGAGACCTCTTATTTTGTTCTTCTTCAATAGTGCTTTATTTATCTGAGGTCTTTTTCCTTTCCATATAAAGCTAGTGATTGGTTTTCCCATATCCTTAAAGAATGTTGAAGGGATCTGGATTGGGATTGCATTGAATGTATAGATTTCTTTGGGTACGATTGACATTTTCACAATGTTCAATATTCCTATCCATGAGAATGCCATGTTCTTTCATGTAGATCTCTTATGGTTTCTTGAAGTAGCCTTTTGTAGTTTTCTTTGTACAGGTCTTTTGTGTGCCAGGTAAGATTTATTCCCAAATTTTTTTTTTTTTTATTTTTTTGGTAGCTATTGTAAATGGTATTGATTTCCTTATTTCTTTGTCAGCAACCTCTTTGTTAGTGTAGAGGAATCCAACTCAATTTTGTATGTTGATCTTGTATCCTCCCACTATGCTAAATCTCTCAATTAGTTCTAGTAGTACTTTTTATTGAGTATCTTGGGTTTTCTAGGTGTAGGATCATATCATCAGCATTTAGGGACAGTTTTACTTCTTGCAGACCAATTTGGATGCTTTGATTTCACTTTCTTGCCTTATTGCCCTGGCTAGGACTTCCAATATATGTTGAATGGAAGTGGTGATAAAGGGCATCCTTGTCTGGTTCCTGTTTGCAAGGGGAATGGTTTCAGTCTCTCTCCATTGAGAATAATGCTGGCTGTTGGTTTTGCATAGATGCCTTTTATTATGTTGAGGAATTTTCCTTCTATTTCTATTTTTCTGAGAGTTTTTATCAGGAAAGGATGTTGGATTTTATCAAATGTCTTTGCTTCATCGATTGATATGATCATGTGGTTATTTCCCTTTGTTTTATTTCTGTGATGGATGACGTTGATAGTTTTTCTAATATTCAACCACCTTTGCATTCCTGATATGAACCCCACTTGGTCATAATGTATTATTGTTTTCATATGTTGTTGAAATCTATTGGCTAAGATTTTGTTGAAGATTTTTGCATCTATGTTCATGAAGGATATTGGTCTGTAGTTTTCCTTTTTAGTGATGTCTTTGCCTGGGTTTGGTATCAAGGTTATGCTTGCTTCACAAAATGAATTTGGGAGGATTCCATCCTTTTCTGTGTTCTAGAATAGTCTGAGTAGGATTGGTGTCAGTTCTTCTCTGAATGTTTGGTAGAATGCTCCAGTGAAACCATCTGGGCCAGGACTTTTTCTGTTGGCAATCTTTTTATGACCTGTTCAATTTCTTCTCTTGTCATAGGTCTGTTCAACGTTTCCACCTCACTCTGTGATAGTTTAGGTAAGTAGTGTGTTTCTAGAAATCTGTCCTTTTCTTCTAGATTTTCAAATTTGTTGGAATACAGTTCTTTATAGTATCCTGATATTATCTTTTATATTTCAGTTGGTTCTGTTGTGATGTTGCCCAGTTAGTTTCTTATTCATGCTATCTGTATTCTCACCCTCTTTTCCTTTGTTAAATTTGCCAGTGGTTTGTCAATTTTATTAATCTTTTCAAAAAACCAACTTCTAGTATTGTTGATTTTTTTCTGTTGTCTCTATTTTCTGTTTCAATCTTTATTATTTCCTTTCTTCTGGTGACTAGGCTTTTCTTGCTGTTCTTTTTCTAATTGTTGGAAATGTTGGTTTAAGGTGTTGATTTTGGCTGTTTCTTCTTTTTTGATGTGTGCATTTATTGCTATAAATTGGCCTCTGATCACTGCTTTGCTGTGTCCCAAAGATTTTGGTATGTTTGTGTCTTCATTCTTGTTTGATTCAAGGAATTGTTTAATTTCATACTTTTTTCTTCTATTACCCAGTTGTTCTTAAGGAGGGTGTTGTTCAGTTTCTATGTGTTTTCTCTTTTTCCATTGTTCTTCCTGTTGTTGATTTCTAATTTTTTAGCATTGTGATCTGAGAAGATGCTTTGCAGTATTTCAATGCTTTTAAATTTATTAAGGCTTACTTTATGGCCTAACATATGGTCTATTATGGAGAATGTTCCATGTGCCCTGGAAAAGAATGTATATTGTGCTGTTGTTGAGTGAAGTGCTCTGTAGATGTCTATAAGGTCACATTGATGAATTGTATTGTTTAGTTCTTCTGTTTCTTTGTCTCTCTCCAGTTGTTCTATCTTCCACTGAAAGTGGTGTATTAAAGTCTCCTACTATAACTGTGGAGTCATCTATTTGTCTTTTCAATTCTGATTTATGTATTTTTGGGTTCTTTTCATTGGGTCCATAGATATTTATAATGGTTATATCTTCTTGTTCAATTGATCCTCTAATCATTATAAAATATCCTTCTTTGTCTCTTATGGTGGTTTTTGTCTTAAAGTCAATTTGATCAGAAATTAATATTGCCAGTCCTGCTCTTTTTTGGTTGTCATTTGCTTGATCTATCTTTTTTCGACCTTTGATTTTCCGTCTGTTTTTGTCTTTGTCTCTAAGGTGTGTTTCTTTTAGACAGGATATTGGTGGGTTTTGTTTTCTTATGCAGCCTGCAACTCTCTATCTCTTGAGTGCTGCATTTTATCCATTGACATTCAGTGTAATTATCAACAAGTATGAATTTGTTGCTATCATTTTTTATGTGTTTTTTCACGGTGTTCCTGGTTTCTTTGTTCCATATAATTTTCTGTGCTGAGCTCATTTTGTTTATGAATCGTGTTATCATTTCCTCCATTGCTGTTGTTTTAGTATTTGCTGAATATTTGTCTGTGTCCTCTTTTTTATTGTGATGTGAAGGTTTCTCATTTTTCTTTGAGGTTACCCTCCGATTTATAATATTCTTCCCAAGTTTAGAACAGTCCATTCTATCTTGCAACTCTCTTGACTTCCTCACCATTTAGAAATTCTGTAACTACATTATTTTTTCCCTCTTTCTGGTTTATAGTTGTCCTCATTTGCCAATTGATGTCTCTGGTTCCCTGTTTACAAACTTGTAAGACTATTTTACTTTGGATACTTCCATAACTGGGTTGTCTTCTGAGTTATGTCATCATGTATATTAATCGTCAGTTGTTGTTTGCTATTATTGGTTCTCTGTTCAAAGGACTTCCTTTAATAACTCTTGTTAAGGGTGGTCTGGTTTTTAAAAATCCCCTTAATTTCTGCTGATCTGGAAATCTCCTAATGTCACCATCATATTCGAGGGACAACTTTGCTGGGTATATAATCCTTGGTTGGAAAATTTTCTCTCTCAGGGTTTTATATATACCATCCCATTGCCTTCTCACCTATATGGTTTCTGCTGAGAAATCAGAGCTTAATCTTATTAGTTGCCCTTTGTAGATAACTTTTCATTTTCCCATGCTGCTTTCAGGATTCTTTCTTTGTCTTTGGTTTTGGTGAGTTCCATTATGGTATGTCTTGGTGATTTTCTTTTGGGGTCTATCCTGTTTGGGGTTCACTGGACTCGAGCACTTGATTGTACTCATGAGGAATCTGTACCTTGACCAGGAGGCTGTCGTTCGAACAGAACAAGGGGACACTACATGGTTTAAAATCAAGAAGG
>NW_006921826.1:2975467-2978824 GCF_000298275.1 Orycteropus afer afer | reverse complement strand
AATGCTCCTTAGAAGCAAGAATGGCCAGACTTCATCTCACATACTTTGGTCATGTTGTCAGAAGGGACTGGTCCCTAGAGAAGGATATCATGCTTGGTAAAATAGGTCAGCGAAAAAGGGGAAGACCTTCACCTAAATGGACTGACACAATGGCTGCAATGCTGGACTCAAGCATAGCAAAGATTATGAGAATGGTGCAGGACCAGGCAGTATTTTGTTCTGTTGTACATAGTGTCACTATGACTCATAGCCTACTCAAAGGTGCCTAACAACAATAGCATTATGAGAAAGTTTGAAATATTGTGAGAATTACCAAATAGCAACAAAAAGACACAAAATGAGGATATGCTGTTGGGAAAATGGCACTGACAGACTTCCTCAATATAGGATTGCCACAAACCTTCAAATTATAAAACATTGCAGTGCCATATCTGTGAAGCACAATAAAGCGAAGCATAATTAAAAGAGGTATGTCTGTATATCTTACACAGGGGCAAAAAGGGAGCACATGCCCTGTTAATAGGAGAAATTAGTAATACTGACAAAGATAGAGGGGAAATCCTGTCAAAAAGACCTATCTCAAATTCCAATTCATTTGCTCCACCAGAAAATGATCCTGATCAACCATGTGCCCTTGTTAATTGGATATCATGCCCCTTAACAATTGAAGAAAATTAATTAAAAAAATGCTGATGAGGACACCATTAGAGTTACAAAACAAAGAGCATATATTCAAGACAGGAAATGATTAAGCTTAGGCAAGAATTCCAACAAAAAGCACCTCCACCAAAACACAATGGCTTTTTGAAATCTGGCGAAAAGGTGGAAGAAACTTAAAGCTCACTGGTGATGAATTAATTCAACTGGATGTGATCACCAACGATGCTAGGCTAAATCTAGAATTAAGAGCTTTAGGAGAAAACCAAAGAGAGACAGAGAAATCATTGTTTGATTGGGTGGCAAAAGCCCAGAAAAGCAAGGGGCCCCTCCCAAATTTAGCAACTATAAAAACGAGACAGTGGACAACTGCAGAAGCTACCAATATTCTTTGAAGTTAGGATTATAACAATCTATGATGAAAGAACAGACAACCAATTAAAGGTAGAAGATACAGAACAAATTAAAAAGATAATCCTTAGATCTGCACCCCCTAAGAGAGGGTGTTCTATTTACCACAAAAGTAATGAACTAATAAGACTAATAGACACTACGTATTACCTGTTACAAGTCACTGTGTATTGTATCTTACACTGTTTCTGTTAAACCTTATATTCCAATTTCAGTTCTATGCCTATAAAAAAATTCCTTAACACATGTGAGTTGAACATTTACCTCAAGTAGACACACGCCCTCGAGAGAACAATCATGGGAGAAGGAAGGGCAGCTTATGCACAGGGAGATAGCTCAGGGAGCAGGAGAGTATGGAGGGATGGACACTGGGAAGTGGTACCATGGGGAGGAAGTTGGAGGGGAGCTGTTGCATTGTGGTAAACTGTGGTCAATGACATGAGACAAAGTATATGTGAACTGCTGTATGGAGAGTGAATTTGCTCTGTAAATCTTCACCCAAATTACAATAAAAAAAAAAAAATCCTTAACATTAAAAACAAAACAAAAAGATCTCTATATTTAAGTGATCATATGAGACGTTTAATAAAAAATATAATCACAATTTCAGATTAATGATCTCACTGTTAAGATTTTTTAAAACAACAATAGAACTTTAACTCAAAATTCTAACTCTAAAGAAAAGATATTATGACATCAAGTTATCACACTGTGGTGATACCACAATTTCAAAATAGAGAATAGACACTTACTACACACACATACACACACACAAAAAAAGCCTCTGTACGTAGAAAGCATACACATCCCATACAATCAAGTATTAGAATGGAACTATGATACCTGGATAATTCCTGACAGTATTAATGTTCCAGATGTTCAAATTCCTATGACAATTGCCTTAATACCTGAACAACCAGGTTTCTATAATTTGGGAAATTGAAATTTTGTTGCACAACAGATGACAATACTGCAGAATTTCCCCTCCAAAGTTACATTGAATTAATACTCTGAATATTACTATTAGAGGTAAAACATAGTATTCCTGATCCATACAGGATAAATATGACCAGGTAAAGAAGTGTTTGAAGAGAGGAAAAAATTTCCAAAAATAATGACTGCTATAAATACAGCATTTATGGCATTTGTGCATGTCTTAAACATGCTACCAATAACTGTAATAAAAATAATGTTTACCTAGAAAAAAAACTGTCAAAAAAGTTTTAGATACCTAAATAAATTTTTGTAAGTTTTAGAAAAGGATTTTAACACATATTTAAAAAAAAAAAAAAACCTATTTTCATGATACTAATTGTATTTCGTTATTATTATAAAACTTGCTCTAAAAACATTTGCGTTTAGATTTGAATATGAAATGTGATTTGAGATCAAGGGCTGGATTGTTATGGGTGTTTTTTGTATGCTACCAATGCATATCTGATTCTGTAATATTCTTAAAACACATATGTATAAGTCACTATTACGGAACTCACTGACTGGGTTCCATTGTGACAACTTTGTTGTATATCAATCATTTTTGATACAAGTTGAATAACTTTTTGTTTTGTTTTGATTATTGTTGCCTTTTATTATGTTGTTGTTGTTGTCAGGTGCCGTTGAGTTGTGTCCAATTCATAGCGACCCCATGTACAGAATGAAATACTGCCTGGTCCACACCAGTTCCATGATCCCTGCTAACTTGAGTCCATCATCGCAGCAACCATGACAATCCATCTCGTTGAGGGCCTTCCCCTCTTCGTCAACCCTCCATCTTACCAAATATGACATCTTTCTCCAGAGAATGTCCCTTCTGACAACATGACCAAAGTAGGTGAGATGAAGTCTGGCCATTCTCGCTTCTAAGGAGCATTTTGGCTCTTCCTCCAGGACATATCTATTAGTTCTTTTAGCGGTCCATGGTATTTCAGCACTCTTTACCAGCACCACAACTCAAAAGTATCAATTCTTCTCTGGTCTTCCTTATTGATTGTCCAGCTCTCACATCTATACAAGGTGATTGAAAATATAATGGCTTGTGTCAGGCGCACCTTAGTCTTCAAGGAGACGTCCTTGCTCCTCAACACTTGAAAGAGGTCCCTTGCAACCAACTTGCCCAGTGCTATACATGTCATTTGATGTCCTGACTCCTGCTTTCACCAGCATGGATTGTAGAACCTAGCAATGTCTTTGACAACTTCAATCTTTTCTCCATTTATCATGATGCTGCTTATAGGTCCAGTTGTGAGGATTTTTGTTTTCTTTATATTAAGGTGTAATCCATACTGCAGA
>NW_006921826.1:2971705-2974343 GCF_000298275.1 Orycteropus afer afer | reverse complement strand
GTCTCTTCTTTGATCCATTTAGGTCTTTTCTTCTTTTCTCATCTTTTTTTTTTTTTAAATAATATTTTATTATGTTTTTGGTAAAATTTTGCACAGCAAATTATGTTACTACTTGACAACTTCTACACAAGTTTTTCAATGACATTAGTTACAATTTTCACAATATATCAGCATTCTCATTAACTGCAATCTGGTTGTTCCATTTCCACTGTTCTTGTTTTTCTCCCCCCTTGTCGTCTCATTATTGCTTGAGAGTAATTGTTGAACATTTGGTCTCATATAGTTTATTTTTATTTTTATTATTAGAATGTCATTCTCACAGGTAATATCCTTTATTGTGTGTGCCAATCTGTTATTTCACTAAAAGATGACCTCAGGAGGTAGTCTGGGTTCAAGATTTAAAGTGCGTCTCAGGGTGATTGTCTCAGGAAGTCCTCTAATTTCAACTAGCCAGTAAGTCTGAACTATTAAGACTTTGAGTTCAGTTCCATGTTTTTTTTTTTCAATTAGTTCTTGATTATATACTATCTCCTGAAATGGTTGAACAGTGATCAATTCTTTTTCCTACAATGAGTCTGTATATTCCTTCCATCTTCCTTTGATGCTTCCAGGCCATAGAAACCTTCACTGTTGCAACACAAGTCTTGAATTTTTTCTTTAGTTCTTTCAGCTTAAAAAATGCTGAATGTGTTCTGTCCATTTGGTTTCTATCTCCAGATTTCATTTTAATAATTTACTTTGTCACATTTCATTTCAAATACTTTGAACATTTCATTTTAATACTTTGTTTTTTTGAGTTGCCCTTTGAAAACTTCTGTTCAGCTCTTGTACTAGGGAGCTCTAATTTTCATTGTATAAGTATTTTATGTCTCTGGTTAGGTTAATTCCTAAAACACAATTCCTAAGTGTTTTTGTGGCTCTTTTAAATGGCATTGTTTTCTTGATATCTTTTTCAGAATACTCCCTATTAATGTAAAGAAACCAACTGAGTTTTTATTATTACTATTAAGAGTTTTACATTCAACGTTACATGTACATTTAGTTTCACTCCCCATTTACCATGCCCATCCCTAACCCAGTCTTCCCCCATCCCTGCCCAGTAACCCTTTCCCTGTGTCCCTCATTGTTATGCATTTCCTCAGTGTGAATGTTGACCCCCTGGTGCCCCATGGTCTATTCCTCTAAGGGATGTATTACCATAGAGTATGTGGGTGTGTCATCCTGGGTTGAGTGGTCTGCATGTACATCTTGTTAACTATTGGGCTGAGAGCTAGCCCCTGGGAGTGAATTCCAGGGATAGAATGTATTCCAGAGCCATAGTATTGGGGATCTCATCAGACTCCATATGACCAGTAATTCTGGTCATTATTGAGTTTTTGGATTTTGTTCCACGTTTTTCCTCCCACTCTATCCAGGATCTCCAGATTTGATCTTTTCCTGAGTGGTTGGCCTTGATAGCTGGGCACCATCTAGGTCTCAAGAGCCATCTGGTCCCATGGCTGATTGCTTCCAAATATCCTTGTTTTTTTCCACTCTTCTTCACTTCTGATGCTAGGAGAACATTAGCTGCATCTTAGATGGCCACTTGAAAGCTTTTAAGACCCCAGTTACTATTCACCAATGTAGGATGTTGAACAAGGCTTTTATGTATTTTCTTGCGCCAACTGAGCCTGGTGTCCCCCAGTACTATGGTCCAGAGTCAGTAGATCACTGTATTTCTCCCCCATAGTGTCTGGTTGTCTGTGAGGGATTACTCTGTGTCTGTCTCCTATCGTTTCTGTAAGGATTGCAGGTATTTTATATCACTGGTGTCTGTGCAAGATTAGCCTCTGCTGAATCTATCCTTGGTCTACAGTATACTCCTGTTCACTGACCCTCATCTGATCCTCTCAGGTGTTTGTGTGTTTATCTGTAACCTGGTGTTTGGTGTTAATGGTAATGCAGTATTGTGAACACATTGGTTGGTATTAGCATCTGTTGTCTATCTCTTATGTGCACAATTCAGTGTCCTCCCATTTCCTAATGTAATCATGGTGGTCCCAGACTCTTTCCATATATCCCTCCCCTTAGCCACGTCAGCGTGTGGACCCCAACTAGCCCTAAATTAATCCCTCCCCTTTCCTCCTCATTCCAGGAACCTACAAAGTGAGTTCCCTTTCCCAAGCAAACCCTTGTCTTTTTACAGAAATGGGCTCATACAGTACTTGTCTTTCTGTGATTGACTTATTTCACTCAGAATAATGTCCTCCAGGTTCATCCATGTTGTGAGACGATTCACATATCCCTCATTGTTCTTTAATGTAGCATAGTATTCCATTGTGTGCATGTACCATAATTTGATTATCCATTCATCCATTGATGGGCATTTAGGTTGTTTCCATCTCTTTGCTACAGTGAATTCTGCTGCAATGAACATAGGTGTACATATGTCTGTTCATGCATTATGTCTCAATTCTTTAGGATATATTTCTAGTAATGTAATTGCTGGGTCAAATGGTCTTTCGTTTTTCAGTTTCTCAAGGAAATGCCATACCATATGCCACAACAGTTGTACCATTTTACTACCCCACCAGCAGTGCACAGGAGTTCCAATATCTCTGCAACCTCACCAGTATTTGTTACTTTCTCACCTGTTGAA
>NW_006921826.1:2968903-2970465 GCF_000298275.1 Orycteropus afer afer | reverse complement strand
AACAACAACAACAACAACAACAACATAGATTTTGGAGATAAGTCCTTTATCAGATATGTCATAGACAAATATTTTCTCCCAATCTGTAGGTTCTCTTTTTACCCTTCTGACAAGTCTTTCGATGCGCACAAGAATTTAATTTTTAAGATGTCCCAGCCATCTAGCTTCTCTTCTACCTCCTGTGCATTCTGGGTTATGCTTGATAGTCTATCTATGACATAAATTAGGGCTCCCAGATTTGCCCCTATTTTATTTTTGATGAATTTTATAGTTTTGGATTTTACACTTAAGTGGTTGATCCAGCTTGAGTTTTTGTGTATGGGATGAAGTATGGATCTTGTTTCATTTTTCTGCAGGTGGATATCCAGTTTTGCCAGCACCATTTGTTAAAGAGGATGTCTCTTCCCCATTTAATGAGTTTTGGACCTTTGTCAAAGATCAGTTGTCCATAGATGGATGGGTCTATATCTGGGCTTTCAATTCTGTTCCATTGGTCTGTCTATCAGTGTACCAATACCATGTTTTGACTACTGTGGCTGTATAGTTCTTAAGATCCAGGAATGTGAGACCTCACACTTTTTCCTTCTTCTTCCGAAGTGTTCTGCTTATCCTAGGTCCCCTTCCTTTTCATATGAAGTTAGTAATTGGTTTTTCCATGTCCTTAAAAAGTTTTGATGGAATCTGGGTCAGGATTGTATTAAATGTGTACATTGCTTTAGGTAATATTGACATTTTCACAATATGCAGTCTACCTATCCATAAACAAGGCAGGTTCTTCCATTTATGTAGTGTCCTTGTTGTCTCTTGTAGCAGTGTTTTAAAGTTTTCTTTCTATAGGTCTTTTGTGTCTCTGGAGAGGTTTATTCCTAGATATTTTATCTTTTCAGTAGCTATTGTAAATGGCATTGTTTCTCTTATTTCTTTATCAGGGGTCTCTTTGTTAGGGTAGAGGAATCCAACTGATTTTTTGTATGTTGGCCTTGTATCCTACCACTTTGCTGAACCTCTTTATTATTTCCAGTAGTTTTTTTTTTTTTTATTGAGTACCTTGGGTTGCCTATGTACAGGATCATATCATCCACAAATAGAGATAATTTTAGTTCCTCTTTGCCAATTTGTATGCCTTTTATTTCTTTTTTCTTGCCTTATTGCCCTGGCCAGGACTTCCAATACAATGTTAAATAGAAGTGGTAATTAAGGGCATTCCTGTCTGGTTCCCATTCATAAGGGGAATGCTGTGAGTCTTTCTCCATTAATAATGATGGTGGCCATTGGTTTTGCATATATGCCATTTATTATGTTGAGGAATTTCCCTTCTATCCCTATTTTGCTAAGAGTTCTGAACAGGAATGGGTGTTGGATTTTACCAAGTGCCTTTTCTGCATCAATTGATATAATCATATGGTTCTTTTCTTTTGTTTTGTTTATGTAGTGGATTACATTGATTCTTTTTTGATGTTGAACAACCCTTGTAAGCCTGGTATGAATCCCACTTGGTCAGGGTGTACTAATTTTTTGATATGTTGTTGGATTCTGTTGGCTAGGATTTTGTTAAAGATTTT
>NW_006921826.1:2958632-2968649 GCF_000298275.1 Orycteropus afer afer | reverse complement strand
GTAGTGATACTGCCTCAGAAACCCAAGGAGGGGTCACTATGAGTCGGATCCGACTAGACGGTACATAACAACAACAACAACATTTCCTGGTTTAGGAGCTCTGGTAGCCTAGTGCCAAAGACAATGACTGCTAACCAGAAGGCTGGCGGCTCAAACCCACCAGCAACTCCTCGGAAGTAAGATGGGGCAATCTACTTCCATAGTGATACCACCTCGGAAACCCAAGGAGGAGTCGCTATGATTCAGATCCAACTCGACAGCACATACCAACAACAACATTCCCTGGTTTTGGTATTAGTGTTATGCTTGCTTCATAAAATTAGTTTGGTAGTATTCCACCTTTTCTGTGTTCTTGAATAGCTTGAGTAGCATAGGTGTCAACTCTTCTCTGAATATTTGATAAAATTCTCCAGTGAAGCCTTCAGGGCCAGGACTTTTCTTTCTGGGAAGTTTTTTTATGACCTGCTCAATTTCTTCTTTTGTTATAGGTCTGTTCAAGTATTCTATCTCTGAGTGGGATAGTTTACATAGGTCTTGTGATTCTAGAAATTTGTCCATCTCTTCTAGGTTCTCAAATTTTTCTCGTCTTTTTATTGACCTCTTGCTTTCTTCATGAATAATGCTCTTCTGGTTTTCGGTCACTGGTGTTCAATGCATCAAATCTATTCTTTAGATGGTCTCTAAATTCAGGAGGGATTATTAAAGATCATATTTTGGCTCCCATAGACTTGTTTTAATTGTCTTTAACTTCAAGTTGAACTTGCATATGAGCAGTTGATGTCTGTTCCACAATCAGCTCCTGGCCTGGTTTTGGCTGCGGATATCAAGCTTTTCATTTCACTCTCCTCTTGCCAAGATGTAGTCAATCTGATTCCTGTGTATTCCATCTGGCAAAGTCCACATGTATAGCTGCCTTTTGTGTTGTTGAAAAAGGTATTTGCAATGAATAAACAGTTGGTCTTGCAAAATTCTATCATGGGATTTCCAGCATCATTTCTGTCACCAAGGCCAAATTTTCCAGCTACTGGTGATCTTTGTTTCCAACTTTTGCATTCTAGTCACCAGTGATAATTAACACATCCTGATTGCATGCTTGGTCAATTTCAGACTGCATAAGCTGATAAAAATCCTCAATTTCCTCATATTTAGCTTTGGTGTTTGTGCATAAATTTGATTATTAGTCATATTAACTGGTCTTCCTTGCAGGCATATGGATATTATCCTATCACTGACAGCATTGTACTTCAGGACAGATCTTGAAACATCTTTGTGATGATGAACACCATGCCATTCTTGTTCAAACTGTCATTCCTGGCAAAGTAGACCACATGGTGGTCTGATTCAAAATGGCCAGAACCAGTCCATTTCCATTCACTAATGCCTAGGATACAATCTTTATGCACTCCATTTCATTTTTGACAACTTCCAATTTTCATAGAGTCATACTTCGTACATTCCATGTACTGATTATTAATGGATGTTTGCAGCTGTTTCTCCTCAGTTTGAGTCATGCCATATCAGCACATAGAGGACTTGAAAGCTTTACCTTCCATATCAGTAAGGCTGGTTCTACTCTGATGATGCAGCTCTTTCCCAGTCCTATTTTGAGAGCCTTCAGACCTAAGTGGCTCATCTCCTGCATTGTATCAGACAATGTTTCTGGGCTATTCATAAAGTTGTGCAGTAATGTATCAGACAGTGTTTCTCTGCTATTCATAAGGTTTCCCTGGCCAATTCTTTGAGAAGTGGGTGGCCTCTTCCTTCTTCCTAGTCAGTCTCAGTTTTTAAGCTGCATTGAAACCTGTGCACCATGTGCAACCCTGCTGGGTTTGAGACACCAGTGGCAGAGCCTCAAGCCTCAGAGCAACATGCCACCACAGTACGACAAACTGACAGATAAGTTTGTCTCCCTTAGTTGTTCAAAACCTCTCCACCCTCCACTAACATGGATCCCTGCCTCTTTCCTGCCACTTGGGGATGGGGCCTGGATCCCTCACCTTATCTTCATCCCCGCCACTGCTTCCTTGCTCTGCCTTGGTCCCCCTGGCTTTTTCTCTGTTTTCCCCTGCTTTCCTGCCTCTTGGGGGGGGGGGTGCAGCCTGAGTCCCTCGTCTTACCTGGATCTCTGCCACTGCCTCTTCACTCTGTCCTGGTCCCCCTGGCTTTTTCTCAGCTTTCCCCAACTTTCCCACCTCTTTGGGGGAGAGGTGTGGTCTGGGTCCCTCACCTTACCTGGATCCCTGCCACTGCTTCCTCCCTTTTATTATGAGTATCTTTATAAATCCACCAAATATCTGTAAATTTTTTGTACTGTGATGGCTTGCATGTTACTGTGAGCCTGTAAGTTATAGCACTGGTATTCTAAATACCAGGAGGTATTCTAAATACCATAGACAGATTTCAGTGAAGCTTCCAGACTAAGACAGACTAGAAAGAATAACAAGGCCATCCACTTCTGAAAAACTGGCCAGTGAAACCATTATAAACAGCAGTGAAACACTGTCTGATATGGTGCTGGAAGTTGAACCCCTAAGGTTTGAAGGCACTCAAAATATGACTAAGGAAGAGCTGCCTCCTCAAAGTCAATTTGACCTTAATGATGTGAATGGAGTGAGCTTAAGGGAATCTTCATTTGCTGATGGGGCACAACTCAAAATGGGAAGAAACACTTGCAAACACTCATTAGTAATCAGAATTTGGAATATGTGAAGTATAGATCTAGGAAAATTGGAAGTTATCAAAAATGAAATGGAACACATAAAGATTGATATCCTAGGCATTAGTGAGCTGAAAGGGACTGGTATTGGCCCTTTTCAATCAGATCATATAATCCACTATGCTCAGAATGACAAATTGAAGAGGAATGGCATCACAGTAATCATCAAAAAGAATATTTCAGGATCTATCCTGAAGTACAATGCTGTCAGTGATAAGATACTATCCATACATCTACAAGGAAGATCAGTAAATACTACTATTATTCAAATTTACTCACCAACTATTAAAGCCAAACATGAAGAAATTGAAGATTTTTACCAATTTCTGCCACCTGAAATTGGCCAAGCATGTCATCAAGATGTATTAATTACTGGTGATAGGAAGAGAAAAGTTGGAAACAAAGCAGGAGCTTTGGTAGGTTGTAAAATATAGCCTTGGTGACAGAAATTATGCTGAAGAATGCATGATAGAATTTTCCAAGACCAATGACTTATTAACTGTAAATATCTTTTTCAAAAACATAATTGGTGACTATACATGTGGCCATCAAGATGGAATATACAGGATCAAATCAACTACATCTGTGGAAAAAGTCAATGGAGAAGCTCAATATCATCAGTGAAAACAAGGCCAGAAGCTGACTGTAGAACAGACCATCAATTGCTCCTATGCAAGTTCAAGTTGAAGCTAAAGACTATTAGAACAAATCCACAAAAGCCAAAATATGATCTTGATTATATCTCACTGAATTTAGAGATCATCTGAAGAATAGATTTGATGCACTGAACACCAATGACCAAAGACCAGACAAGTGGTGGAATGATTAAAAAGACAGGAAAGAAACAAAAGACAAAACCAGATGTCAGAAGAGACTATGAAACTTGCTCTTGAATGAAGAGTTGTTAAAGTGAATGGAAGAAATGATGAAATAGAAGAGCTGAAAAGATTTCAAAGGGCAGCTCAAGAAGGCAAAGTAAATTATTGCAACAAAATGTGTAAAGATATGGCATCTAAAAACCAAAACTGAAGAACATGCTTGGCATTTCTCAAGCTTTAAGAACTGGAGAAAAAATTCAAGCCTCAAGGTGCAATATCAAAGAATTCTATGGGCAAAATATTGAACGATACAGGAAGCATCAAAAGAAAATGGAATACACAGAGTTACACAGTACCAAAAAGAATTGGTCAATGGTCAACCATGTCAGGAGTTAGCACATGATTGAGAACAAGTGGTATTGAAGGAATAAGTCCAAGCTGCACTTAAGGAAACGGTGAAGAACAAGTTTCCATAGATTGACAGAATATCCATTCAGATGTTTCAACAAAGCGATGTAGCAGTGCTGGAGGCACCTACTCATTTATGTCAATAAATGTGGAATATCAGTACCTGGCCAACTGACTAGAAGACATTGATATTTGTACCCATTCCAAAAAAGATTATCCAACAGAATGTGGGAATTAATATATTAATCATTAGTATCACACACTACTAAAATTTTGCTAAAAATAATTTAAAAACAGTTGCAGCAGGACATCAACAGGTAACTGTCAGAAATTCAAGCCAGACTCAGAAGAGGACATGGAATGATGGATATCATTGCTGGTGTCAGATGGATTTTGGGTGAAAACAAAGAATACCAGAAAGATGTTTACCTGTGTTTTATTGTCTATGTAAAGGCATTCGACTGCATGGATCATAACAAATTATGGATAACATTTCGAAGTATGGGAATTCCAGAGCACTTAATTGTGCTAATGAGGAAGCTGTACATAGACAAATGACCTTTCATTTGAACAGAACAAGGAGATACTGCATGACTAAAATTAGGAATGATGTACGTCAGGGTTGGAGCCTTTTACCATATTTATTCAACCTGTATGCTGACCAAATAATCTGAGAAGCTGGACTATATGAAGAAGAACACATCAGGATTGAAGGAAGACTCATTAACAACATGCAATGTGTAGATGACACAACCTTGCTTGGTGAAAGTGAAGAGGACTTGAAGCACTAAGTGATGAAGATCAGAGACTACAGTCTTCAAATATGGATTACACCTCAACATAAAGAAAACAAAAATCCCCACAACTAGAACAAAAAGCAACATCACAATAAATGGAGAAAAGATTAAAGTTGTCACAGATTTCATTTTACTTGGATCCACAATCAACACACAGAGAAGCAGGAGTCAAAAAATCAACATTGGGAGGACTTTCAGTAAGAGGGAGGAATAGGCAGACAAGTAACACAGACCCTCTTCGACAAAGAAAAGAAAAACCAATTGACAGAGATACAGAAGATAATCTTGGAGCCCTGAACTTTGAAAGGAACTATATAAAAGTGGATTAGGCACCAACTAGTGAAAAAATTGAATTAAAACAGTGAGTACAGAGACAGTCGGAGCTCTGGACTGTCAACTACTCTGATGGAACCAATAGCCTGAATATTTCCAAGTGGTGCTGGGACCTGAGAATTGACCTAAAGATCAGCCCTGTTCACCAAGGGCTGCAGGGACGACTGCACTAGTGGCCTATGACTAGGAAGGGAAATATCAGGGAGGAAGACAACCTGAGCTGTTGACTTTCCACTGTCGGAGGGTGCAGCTATTTTGACTGTTTAAATGTGGCAGCCATTTTGGATATTTAAAGTGACCGAGGGTGCAGCCACTTTGAATGTTTACAAGCAGTGGCCATTTTGGATATTTAAAGTGACTGAGGGCACAGCCATTTTGAATGTTAACAAACGGTGGCCATTTTGGATATTTAAAGTGACCCAGGGTACAGCCATTTTGAATCTTTACAAGTGGCAACCATTTAGGATTTTAAAGTGATAGCATTCTCATTCGGATTCCAGGGACCTAAGAATAGGCTCTGTTTGCCAAGGTTGGCAGGGACAGGAAAGGAGACAGGTCGTGAGTGTATAAGTGCTATCAACTAGTGCATAGAGGAGAACAGCACAGTACCCTGCCTGCATAGATAACAAACAAAACAAAGAAAATGAAAATTGTGGGCAAGTCACTCCAACATACAATCACCAATTAAATATAAACACAAAATGTCACAATGCCTTGGAGACAACAGAGCATCACAGTCACACAAAGAAGCAAGATAAAGCAGGAGAAACAAGGGACTAGGATACAGACCCAAAACACATCCCTGAGGAAGAGGTAGCATTGCAACTCCCTGATAAGGAATTCAAAAGAATTATATTTAGGTATCTTCAAAGGACTGAGAGATAGATCAAGGAAAACACAGACAAAATCCTAGAAGAATTTCAGAAGAAAATACAAGAACAAAATGACAAAATAAATGAAAAATCAGAAATGATTCAAAATCTACAGATAGAAAAACAGAAGACTAATACTAAATAGTCAGAAATAGATAACACATTGAAAGGGCAAAGGAGTAGAACTGAATCAATGGAAGACAGAATTAATGAGACTGAAGACAAATACCTGAATACTTCTCTGGAAAGGGATCAATCAGAAAAAAAGATCAAAATAAAATGAAGAAAGCCAAAGGTTCATGTGGGATACCATCAAAAGGAACAACCTACATGTTATTGGAATTGCAGAACAGGAAGAGAAAAACAAAACCACTGAGAAAATTCTCCAAGATTTGTTGGAAGAGAACTTCCCTGATGTGATGAAAGATGAGAATATATCCATTCAGGAAGTCCAACAAACTCCAAACAGGATAGACCCCAAAAGAAAATCACCAAGACGTATCATCATCAAACTCACCAAAACCAAAGACAAAGAAAGAATCATGAGATCAGCACGGGAAAAATGAAAAGTTACCTACAACGGCCAACCAGTAAGACTAAGTTCGGATTTCTCGGCAGAAAACATGCAGGCAAAAAGACAATGGGATAGTATATATAAAATCCTGAAAGAGAAAAATTTCCAAGCAAGAATTAAGTACCCAGCAAAACTGTCCCTCAAATATGATGGTGAAATTAGGACATTTCCAGATAAGCAGAAATTAAAGGAATTTGTTAAAACCAAACCAACCTTACAAGAGATGCTAAAGGGTGCCCTTTGGACAGAGAAGCAACAACAGCCAACAACAACTGACCATTAACACACATGATGATATAACCTAGAAACCAACCGAGTTATGGAAGTATCCAAAGCAAATAAGTCTACAAGATTATAAACAGGGAACCAGAGAATCAATTGAAAAATTAGGACAACTACAAACCAAAAAGAGGGTGGGGGAAATGTGTAGCTACAGAACTTCTAGATGGTAGGGAAATCAACACAACCACAAGATAGAACAACCTGTTCTAAACTTGGGAAGAAAACTATAAATCACAGGGTTACCTCAAAGAAAAATTATAAACCTTTACATCAAAAAAGAGGACCAGCATAAATATTCACCAAATACTAAAACAATAGCAATAAAGGAAGTGATAACATGATTGATAAACAAAATGAGGTCAGCATAGAAAATTATACGGAAGAAAGAAATCAACACCATGAAAAAGCACATAACGAAAATGACAGCAACAAATTCATATCTGCCAATAATTACGTATCTGGGAAGGGACTTATCTCTAAAATTTATAGCAGAAGAGTGGATGACCAAACTATGGTACATACACATAACGGAATGCTACGCAGCACTAAAGAATAATGTTGTTGTTGTTGCTACGTGCCGTCAAGTCAGACCCTACTCAAAGCAACCTCTCCTTGGGTTTCCGAGGCAGTATCACTATGGAAGTAGATTGCCTAACCTTCCTTCCGAGGAGTGACTGGTGGGTTTGAACCGCCAGCCTTCAGGTTAGCAGTCAAGTACACTGCATAATATGGATGACCTTGGAGAACATTATGCTGAGTGAAATAAGTCAATCACAGAAGGACAAATATAGTATTAGTTCATTGTTGTGGAGGATCAAGGAAAGGTTTAAATATGGAGGGAAACTTTCTTTGTTGGTTGCCAAGGGTGGGAGGGCAAGGGAGGGAACACTGGGAAAAAAAAAAAATGTATTGACCCATGTCACTTTAGTTCTGTGTATTTTACTGTACATAAATTATATATGAGTCGGGGGCGACTCGACGGCAAATAACAACAACAACAAATAACAAAATTATATTTCAATAAAATGCATTTTTTTTAAAAAAAGAAATCAACATTGTATTGCACTGCACAAATCTGCTGCAAAAGACTTCCTTGAAGTGCTGAAGAGCAAAGATGTCACTTTGAAGACTAAGGTGCATCTGACACAAATCATAGTATTTTCAATCACCCATGTGCATGTGAAAGCTGGACAATGAATAAGGAAGATTGAAGAGTTGATGCTTTTGAGCTATGGTGTTGGTAAGAATAGTGAAAGTACCATGGACTGCCAGAACAAGGAATAAATCTGTCCTGGAAGAAGTGCAGCTGGAATTCTCCTTGCAAGCAAGAATGGCCAGACTTCGTCCCACCTACTTTGGTCATGTTGTCAAAAGGGACCATTCCCTGGAGAAGGATATAATGCTTGGTGGAGTTGAGGGTCAATGAAAAAGGGGAAGGCCCTCAATGAGATGTATTGACCCAGTGACTGCAGTGATGGGCTCAAGTATAGCAAGTATTGTGAGGATGGTGCAGGATCAGGCAATGTTTTGTTCTGTTGTACACAGGGTTGCTATGAGTTGGCCTACTCAATGGCACTTAACACCCACATCTTTATAAGTTTGATCTGTGAACATCTGTGTGTGAACTTCTGAGAATGATAACATCAGAAAATTATGCATTGCAACACTGCATATACTTACTAGGAAGAATAAAATGTGTAAAAACCAAACCCAAACAAAACAGATGGCTGTTAAGTGTGGTCTGTCATAACTCAAATATGTCGTATGTCAAGGACTATATATTTACTTCTATAATGCTTTTTACATTAGTATGATGTTCTTTAAACACCTATGTATAAGTCACTTATAATGTGAAACAAGAAATAGAAAATTTCAGAAGTTATAAATAGAAATGTATGTATTTCTATATTGCTCTTTAACTATTAACTATAAGTCATTAGAAAATTGTTCTAACCTTGAAAATAAATAATAGAAGTATGTGAAGTAGATTGTAAATAACTTTCCGAAATTGGGTTATGCACCTGCACCTGTGATGACACAATGTAACATTAATCAAATTTCTATAAATTAACACAACATAAATATGTCAGTAAGCAATTCTCATAATTTTTAATTAATTAACATGGCCTTGAAACATGTGGTAAACAAAAACATAGTACATCATACAATAATTTCCTAATTGGCAATAAAACATATTATAAAGTAACAAAACATAAATATGTCATACAATTCTTTATCTGGCAATAAAACATGCCAATTATATTTGAAAGTGACAGCACACAGGGTATATAAATCCATGAATTTCTACTTTTTCAGAGAAGAAGACAGAAGCAAAAAAAATCTTTCTAACTCTCTATCTGAAGGTTAATAAGCCTGCTTAGATACTGCTCACCAGAAACAGCCTCGGACCTAGCTACAGGGGACCTTCTCTGAATTGGGGGAACAGTCAATTCTTCTCCCTGAGACAACTTGTTATAAGTAAAAACCTGAAGTCTAAAGACTTAGACTCCAATATCTAAACTAACATTTCAGTTGTTAATTCTGATCATCCAATACTAAATGAATGTCTTGAAGTCTTACTAGCATGCCTTTCCATGACTATCTTGCAATAAACTAAATGAATTTATGAATCACAATCCAGAAAATTTCTTTACTTAGTCTTAAAATCTTCCAGGATACATTTCTTCCCAAAGTGTTTATCTTGGTTCTCTAGTGCTGCTGTAACAGAAATACCATAAGTGGATGGCTTTAACATACAGGAATTTACTCTCTTACAGTTTAGGACGCTAAAAGTCTGAATTCAGAGTGCTGGCTCTAGGGCTGGGGAAGGCCTCTTGACCTTGGGCTTCAGCTCTGACTCTTGTTTCAGGCCCCTGGAGCTGGAGGCTTCTGACTCATGCAGCTGCTGGCTGCTGATGCTGATGAACCCAAGGTCTCAAAAACTCACTGCTGTCAAGTCCAATCTGACTCATAGTGACCCCTCCTTGGGTTCCAAGGCAGTATCACTATGGAAGTAGATTGCCCAACCCTCCTTCTGAGGAGTGGCTGGTGGATTTGAACCCAAGGTTGTTGTTGTTGTTGTTAAGTGCCGTCGAGTCGTTTCCGACTCGTAGCGACCCTATGCACAGCAGAACGAAACACTGCCCGATTGCGCGCCAGCCCCACAATCCCTGCTATACTTGATCCCATCATCGCAGCCACCATATCAATCCATCTC
>NW_006921826.1:2944507-2957957 GCF_000298275.1 Orycteropus afer afer | reverse complement strand
GCCACTCCTCGGAAGGAAGGTTGGGCAATCCTACTTCCGTAGTGATACTGCCTCGGAAACCCAAGGAGGGGTCGCTATGAGTCGGGGCTGACTCGACCGCACATAACAACAACAACAATAGTAATTAAGGCATTGTGGTACTGTTGTGGTACCAGTCAAACTGACCAATGGAATAGAAAAGAACAGTAAACTCAGAAGTAGACATATACCCATATGGAATTTGGTATAGAACAGAGGTCAAGATCAAGTGGTCAAGAACAGAGGTATAGATCAAGTGACAAAAAGAGGGACTATTCAATAAATGGAAAATGGATCTGGATTCATATGGAAAAAGAAATTGCACCCCTACCTTAGATCATTTATAAGAATCAACTCCTTTGAGATTAATAACTTAAATGGTAAAAACAAAATGTTAATACTCCTGGTTGAAAATATCAGGTATCTATGAGTACAGTAGGAGTTCTGGTAGCGTAGTGTCTAACACAATTGACTGCTAACCAGAAGGCTGGCGGTCCAAGCACTGGGATTTTCTGGTTAATCATTTGTATTTCGACCATTGTTGAAAATCTAAAATTTTGACACACGTTCCAATCTAGCAGGTACAGAATACTAAATTTGCATCGTACATCTCTCAGAACTTTAAGGTTATCATTCTCCAAATCAATTCACCTTACACAGAAATTACATTTCTTTATATTTGTATAGCGATTTACGTTTTTAAAAGCACTTTCTCATGAGCCATTCAGTTCCAACCACCTAATATAAACCATCAACTACTTTTAAGACGTTTACCCTATTGTTCCCCACCCCACCCCCGCCCCCAACTCTGGTGTGGGCTTTTTGGTTCTCATTTGCTCCTCTCTCTGGCAAAATAAAATGAAACGAATTTAAGGATTCATAAAGGATAGCGACGTGAATGTACCAAGACCTGCATGCGGGAAGAAAAAAGTCTCAAAGCCCTCTGGTTCTCTGCCCTCATCCATTAAAAGCTCTGGGAAGGGGACAGGCGAGACGCCCGTCTGGGTATATGGGAAGCTGGGGGACGAGACGGTGGTGTGCAGGGCCGAGTGGCCCGGAGACCAGAAGGGAAAGGGGTGCGCGGAAGCTCCGCGACCACACCAGAGGTCCTGCGGAGTACCGAGTGCTTGTGGCCAAGGAGCTCCAGCCGAGCTCAGCCGCTGCGCGTGACCCCAGAGTAAACCCTGCCCTCAAGCCCGCCTCGTCCGGCTCCTCTTTACCTCCACAGGCTGGAGCCGCAGCAGCTCAAACACCATAGCAGCAACACCACACCCCAAGCCGACATGGCGCCAGGTCAGCCTTGCCCAACCGCCAGAACCGCATCCCTGCTGGGCCTCGCGCGCTCCTAGGTGGCGCAGGCGGAGACGTAGGTGCCGGCGCTTGGGTAAGAAGTTCCAGGGTTGTTCACTAGCGAAAGACTGTGTGCACGTGCGCACGCAAAAGCTTTCCGCTTTCTGGCCCGAAAGTTACTGGAATGCGAGGACTTAAACTGGCTTTTCCTAAAGGCAAAAACCAAACCAGTTGCCGCAAAGTCTGTTCTGACTCATGGCAACTCCATGTGTATCAGAGTAGAACTGTGCCCCATGGAGTTTACCAGTGGCCGAGTTTTCAGAAATATATGGCAAAGGCCAAGGTATCGCTGGGTGAGTTGAACCTCCAGCCTTTCAGTTAGCAGCCAGCACCTTTAGCGGTTTACACGACCCAGGGACTTCTGAAGAAGGGCAGAGCTGCGTTTTTTGAAGCAAGATAGGAAACACGCTACAAGAAATCCAAGTTGACTGAACAAAGGTGAAACTTTCAGCCAACTCTTTATTGGGTGTTTTTGCAATAGCAAAAACGTACCTGGTTTTCCAAAGAGCAGGCATCAATAAACACACAGTGATATCTGCGAAGTGCTGGGTCCTTCCCCCAGTGTGACTTAAGCCAATAGAGTACAGAGGTGAAGAGCAAAAGAGAAAGCGGCCTTTAGGTTGTGCACAAGCTGAGACAGAGAAGTGAATTTCCTCAGATTCTACCTGCCTCTAAGTGCTTTCCAAGTTTCTTTTATAGGGTGAGGATTACATCAGAACCGTGTTATTCATAAAATTACAGGTTTAAGCAGGACCAGTGTAGGAGCTCTGGTAGCATAGTGGCTAAAGCACTTGACTGCTAACCAGAAGGCTGGCGGTTCAAACCCACCAGCCACTCCTCGGAAGGAAGGTTGGGCAATCCTACTTCCGTAGTGATACTGCCTCGGAAACCCAAGGAGGGGTCGCTATGAGTCGGGGCCGACTCCACGGCACATAACAACAACAACAACAACAAGTGTAGGGTACAAAGATGGCAGCTCTTAGCAAGTCTCATAATGATAAATCTCCACCCAGGGAGTGATTGTTATGCTAACGTTCCCTTTTACCTAGAGTTGAGCTGTCCTTGAGCTTTATAGGGAGTTCTGCTGGTGTATTGCCTATGGCATTTGACTGCTAACCAGACAATGGTGGTACAAACCCACCAGCCACTCCTCAGAAGGAAGATTAGGCAATCTATTTCTGTAGAGAAACCCAAGGAAGGGTCACTATGATTCAGATCCGTCTCAACCGCAGTGAGTTTAGTTTTTGGTTTTAAGCTTTATGGGTCAGCAAACCTCTTGACTATGTGGTTTGTCTCAGAAGCTACATTTTACTCCTCTTATCTCGCTGGGAGAAACATTATAGAATTCCTTTAATGAGTACTGTGGATTCTTTTAAGGAAACACTGTGAATCATTATCCTTCCTTTGATGCTATTGATGCTTCATTAATTGAATGGTTTCAGTTGCTTCATAGGTTTGTTCTAACTCACAGAACCTTCTTGCAGGTGACAGAAGGCGTAGGGTTGACTTGGAAAACTATTTGCATCTTTGGGGGCTGAAGGGCTGAAAGACCAGTGGTAAGCATTGGATTAACATCGTACCATTATAACAATGATTTTAACTATTCAAGGTTGGGGGGTCACAAAGTGAGCTAACTAAAGCTGAATCCAAAGCCTGAAGAAATTAACAGCTGTTGAGCAGCAGCTCTACCTGGACTGAGGTATTTACTAAGGAGTATAACTGCTCACCAGAAGGCTGGCGGTTCAAACCCACCAACCACTCCTCGGAAGGAAGGTTGGGCAATCCTACTTCCGTAGTGATACTGCCTCGGAAACCCAAGGAGGGGTCGCTATGAGTCGGGGCCGACTCCACGGCAAACAACAACAACAACAACAACAAAGAGATCTTTGGGAGCTCTGGTAGCATAGTGCCTAAGGCACTTGACTGCTCACCAGAAGGCTGGCGGTTCAAACCCACCAACCACTCCTCGGAAGGAAGGTTGGGCAATCCTACTTCCGTAGTGATACTGCCTCGGAAACCCAAGGAGGGGTCGCTATGAGTCGGGGCCGACTCCACGGCAAACAACAACAACAACAACATAAGGAAGGTTGGGCAATCCTACTTCCGTAGTGACTGCCTCAGAAACCCAAGGAGGGGTCACTATGTGTCAGATCCAACTCGAGGGGAGTGAGTTATTGTTGTTGTTGTTATGTGTCGTCAAGTTGGACCCGACTCATAGCGACCCCTCCTTGGCTTTCCGAGGCCGTATCACTACAGAAGTAGATTGCCCCATCTTCCTTCCGAGGAGTGGCTGGTGGGTGTGAAACACCAGCCTTCTGGTTAGCAGTCAAGTGCCTTAGGCACTATGCTATCAGTATTAATATATACACAAACCTCTCCGTGTGCTGTTGCTGTTAGGCGCCGTCGAGTCAGTTCAGACTCATAGCAACCTTACTTACAACAGAATGAAACAATGCCTGGGCCTGTGCTATGCTCACAATTTTTGCCATGCTCGAGCCCATTGTTTCAGCCACTGTGTCAATCCATCTCATTGACAGTCTTCCCCCTTTCGTGCTGACCATCCAGCATGATATCTTTCTCCAGGGACTGGTCCTTTCTGACAACATGACCAAAGTGTGAGAGATGAAGTCTGGCCATTCTCATCTCTAAAGAACCTACTGGCTATACTTTCTCCAAGATTTGTTCATTCTTCTAGCAGTCCATGGTACCTTCAATATTCTTTGCCAACATCACAGTTCAAAAACATCAATTCATCTTCCTTATTCACTGTCCAGCTCTCACATGCATATGAAGCAGTTGAAAATCCCATGGCTTGGGTCAGGCACACCTTAGCCTTAAAAGTGATATCTTTGTTGCTAACACTTTAAAGATGTCTTTTGCAGCAGATTTGCCCAATGCAATATGTCATTTGACATCAGCAATAATATACCTTGTTCCATGTTCTCTTCTGAATCCACCTTGAATTTCTGGCAGTTCCCTGTCAATATACTGCTACAACCATTTTTGAATTATCTTCAGCAAGATTTTACTTGTATGTGTTGTTGTTGGTTTTTTTTTTTTTTTTTTTTTTGGTGGTGGTGGTGGTGCCATTGAGTCGTCTCCGACTCATAATGACCCTATGCACAGCAGAACGAAACACCGCCTGGTCCCACGCCAGCTCCATGATCCTTGCTATACTTGAGCCCATCGCCGCAGCCACCATGTCAATCCATCTTGTTGAGGGCCTTCCCCTCTTTCGTCAACCCTCCCCTTTACCAAGCATGACATCCTTCTCCAGGGAATGGGCCCTTCTGACAACATGACAAAAATAGGTAAGACAAAGTCTGGCTATTCTCACTTCCAAGGAGCATTCCAGCTGCACTTCCTCCAGGATTGATTTGTTAGTTCTTGTAGTAGTCCATGGTACTTTCAGCATTCTTCGCCAGCACCACAACTCAAAAGCATCAATTCTTCTTCGGTCTTCCTTATTCATTGTCCAGCTTTCACATGTATATGAGGCATGTCCATTCATCAGTTATGGGCATTTAGGTTCTTTCCACTTTGAAGCCATTATGAAAAATGCTGAGATCTACTCCCATGAAGACTATTGTTGTGAGCCAGCCATCAAGTGGATTTTGACTCATAGCAACCCTGTAGGACAGAGTAGAACTGCCCTGTATGACTTTCAAGGCTGTAATCTTTTTTTTTTTTTTTAATTTTATTGTGCTTTGGGTGCAAATTTACAGAGTTGTATGTGGTATTAACGATATTGTTAGATAATTTCCACATTCTGTTCTATCACCTTTCTTAGAAATGGGCACTAATATGGATCTCTTTTGGAACATCTCAATGACTATTCCATCAATTCCTAGAGCTTTGTTTTTTTGCAAACTCCTTCAAGGCAGCTTGGATTTCTTCCCTCAATGCCATTGGTTCTTGATCATATGCTCCCTCCTGAAATGGTTGAACATCAAACAATTTTTTTTTTCTTGGTGCGATCACTCTGTGTTTTCCTTCCATCTTCTTTTGTTGCTTCCTGCATTGTTGAATATTTTGCCCATAGCATCCTTCAATATTGCTACTTGAGGCTTGATTTTTTTTTTTTTTTTCCTTCTTCAGTTCTATCAACTGTCAGCATTAGATCTAAGACAGCTATATTTTAGAGAACTATAGTCTGGATGCAGTTGACCTCAATTTGGAGGGCAGGTGTTACATCTGAAGTTGAGTTAGCCACGGTCTCTAAAGAAATAGAAACATTTTTTTAACAAATTAATAGAAGATATGAAGATCATTATAGTTGTTCCCAGTCTTATCATAGGTATTAAGACTTGCTGAGCTTTTTCCCAAGCACTCCAGGTTAAGTCTGGGGCACTACAGCAGGAGTGGTAATTATTTCTATTGGAGTAAAGGACTTCTTCAAGGGTAAGGAAGTGAATCCCTCCACTCCAAAACCATCCCAAAGTGCTAGTTCCCTCATGGTCATTGGGTCAAGTTTTAAAAGCTGATTGTTTACACACCAACACACCATGTGGAATCCTGGGTGTCTGAGGGAATATGCAGTTGGTGAGAACTGGAAAATAGCTTTGGTGATGCTCTGATCAGTCACAGGAAATCTTAGGCATCAGAAATTGTTGTGGCATGCTCATCATACATAAAAGACTTACCATTGTTATCTGTCCAGATTCCATTTCGGATGTCAGTTGTCCATGTTTTATTGCAATGGGGCCACAGTCCCACAGAGGCAATGGATCTGGATGAGGTCTAATGAATGCACAAGGTAGCCAAGGTTTGTGATCTTAACACATTGTACTGAATTCTGCTGGTGCTCTTTTTGGTGTTGATTCTCTAAGGTCCTTCTTTCTTAATCCAGTATTCTTGATGAAGTGGGACAGGGATGATGGGTGGTCCCTGAGCACTGTGTGAGGGAGGGTAAGAACACGTCCAGCAGTTGTTGGCCACTGGGTTTGATTCAGCAAGATCTGCTGAAGTTGGATAAGACTGTTAAATTCTCAGTTGCTTTCATTGAAGGCCATAAATTGTTGTTGTTGTTGTTATGTGCCATCGAGTCGGACCAGACTCATAGTGACTCCTCCTTGGGTTTCCGAGGCAGTATCACTATGGAAGTAGATTGCCCAGTCTTCCTTCCGAGGAGTGGTTGGTGGGTTTGAACCGCCAGCCTTCTGGTTAGCAGTTAAGTGCCTTAGGCACTATGCTACTGGAGCTCCTGAAGGCCATAAATAACAGATTAAAAAGAAATAATAAAGAAGGCTTAATCAAGGCTCTGCTGTTTAAAGGGGAAATCAGAGGTTTTGCATGGGTTCCATTTTCCAATCATCTTGACTGCTTTCTTCCTTTTCAACAGGTGGAGATTTCTTGATGCAGGGGTGGTGAATGCAAGATTTTCCTCCTTTCAACTTCACTGTGGTATGAATGGTCAGAAAATTCATTTGAGTTGAAAAAGTTCATCTTTCCAGTTTCTTAGGAGGACTTGCTCCCCTGAAAGAAAGTGATGAGCAGGAACATCAATGGGATTTTTCTGTTATAAGTGAGAGAACCTGTGAATAGAATAAATCACAGCAAACCCTTTGAGTAAGAATGAACTCCCTCATTCCACAATACAGATCAATACAGTTGATTTCCCTTCCTCAGTCCAAGGTTTCTGGAAAAGGGCCAGCCAAATTGGAGCTCAAATGGTCTCAGCTTTAATTTACTTCTAGGTGCTGTATGCACTGTAACAAGGCAAGTGGCAAGGCTTCTCTCTATGTTAATTTTGCTTCTTGACAAATTTTTGCTATTTGCCTCTTGAGAGTTCCTTTGTTCAACCTTTCCACTTGACTGAGGTCTCCAAATAGAATGTAATTTCCAGGTAATGTCCAATGCATGAGTGAAGACGGAACAAACATGGATCCCTGCCTGGTGTGCAATCAGGCCAAACTAGTTTACACACCAAGTGATTAAGAGGAGAGAAAATTATTTATTGCAAAGTGACAATGCAAGGAGACAGGGGTCAGTACCCAAATCTGACTCCTGAGTGGAGGTTGGGATACAGTTTTGGTAAAGTTCAGGAGAGGAGCTTATAAATATTCATAAAAATTCCAGAATTTGGGTGTGAATTAACTGGAGATTGGCTGACACTTCCTTCACCTTGGTTTGTTGTTGTTGTTATGTGCTGTTGAGTCGGACCCAACTCATAGCAACCCCTCCTTGGGTTTCCGAGGTGGTATCACTAGGGAAGTAGATTGCCCAACCTTCTTTCCAAGGAGAGTGGCTGGTGGGTTTGAACCGCCAGCCTTCTGGTTAGCAGTCAAGTGCCTTAGGCATTATGCTACCAGAGCTCCTACCTTGGTTTAAAGGGACAGTCCATTTTTAATGCAGTGCACTTGTGAGTCACACTGACTTCTATCATCAGCTGATAGGGACTTGGGCAGAAGGGAGAATGTTGGTTCTGAGCAACTTTGTTCCCATTTGCTTCACTGAATATCCGTGGGCCAAAGTTGATTTCTAAGTTGTTTTCTGAAAACCACCTTTAAGGAAACACATTAACATACCTATTCACCTATTTCTACATAGGGTGGGGGATAACATAGAGAGGGTGTGTGAATTGAGCTTCAATTCAGCTCAGCTCTTGAGGAACTGAGTTATCATGTTTACTTATCTGCCTCCAACCAAAGGAACAGACAGGATGGGGACTGAACTTCTATTCTACTTGGCTTCATGAGCAACTCCTTAAGTTAATTCTGCTATAATGTGTGGCCCATTATCACTTCCATTGCTCATGGTTAGGCCAAAATGTGGGATGCTTTCTTGAATCAATGCTTTCACAACTTCTCAAAGTCTGCTTCAAGGTGGGGAATCTGAGTCCCTTGATTTACATCCATCTCACAACAGGAAGTGGTAGCAGATGGCTTTTTGGAGGGCCATAACAGGTAGGGGAGGCTGGAAAGCAGTGGCAGACAGATTTTTGGAGGGTCAAAATGTGTAGGGGAGGCTGGGAAATGGTGGCAGACGGCTTTTGGAGGGTCAGAATGGGTAGAGGAGGCAGGGAAGCAGTAGTGGAGCAGTTTGGAACAAGCTAAGAGAGACGAACTCATCTGTCAGTTTGTCATCCTGTGGTGGCTTGTGTGTGAGGCTGAACGCTATGCTACTGGTGTTTCAAGTGCCAGCAGGATTGCTCATGGTGGAGCTTCCAGGCTAAGACAGACTCAGAAGAAGGAAGAGGCCACCCACTTCTCAAAGCATTGGCCAGTGAAAACCTTATGAATAGCAGTGAAACACTGTCTGATGTATTACTGAAAAATAGCCCTGAAACATTATCTGATATAGTGCCAGAAGATGAGCCCCTTGGGTCAGAAGGCACTCAAAATATGACTAGGAAAGAGCTGCCTCCTCAGAATAAAACTGACCTTAATGATATGGATAGAGTAAAGCTTTCAGGACCTCCTTTTCCTGATGTGATGTGACTCAAGATGAGAAGCTGCAAACATCCATTAATAATCAGAATATGGAATGTACAAAATATGAATCTAGAAAAATTGGAAGTTGTCAAAAATGAAATGGAATGCATAAAGATTGATATCCTAGGTGTTAGTGAGCTGAAATGGACTGGTTTTGACCATTTTGAATCAGACAACCATATGATCCACTATGCCGGGAATGACAAATTGAAGAGGAATGGTGTGGCATTCATCATCACAATAAATGTTTCAAGATCTATCCTGAAGTATAGTACTATCAGTAACAGGATAATATCCATATGCCTACGAAGAAGACCAGTTAATATTACTATTATTCAAATTTGTACACAAACCACTAAAGCCAAAGATTAGGAAATTGAAGATTTTTACCAACTTCTGCAGTCTGAAATCAACCAAAAATGCAATCAAGATGTGTTAATTATCACTGGTGATTGGAATGCAAAAGTTGGAAACAAATTAGTTGGATAATATGGCCTTGGTAATAGAAATGGCGCTGGAGATAGCATGATAAAGTTTTGCGAGACCAACAACTTATTTATTGCAAATACCTTTTTCAACAACACAAATGGTGGCTATACACGTGGACTTTGCCAGACAAAGTACACAGGGGTCAGACTGACTACATCTGTTGCAAGAGGCAATGGAGAAGCTCAATATCTTCAGCCAAAACAAGACCAGGAGCTGACTGTGGGACAGATCATCAACTGCTCATAAGTAAGTTCAAGTTGAAGCTGAAGACAATTAAAAGAAGTCCACAAGATCCAAAGTATCACCTTGATTATATCCCTCCTGAATTTGTTGTTGATGTTGTTAGGTGCTGTAGAGTCATGCCTGACTCACAGTAACCCTATACACAAAAGAACAAAACACTGCCCAGTCCCATGCAAGCTCCATGATCCCTGATATACTTGAGCCCATCATCACAGCAACCATGTCAATCCATCTTGTTGAGGGCCTTCCCCTCTTTGGTCAACCCTCTACCTTACCAAGCATGACATCCTTCTTTACGGAATGGTCCCTTCTGACAACATGACAAAAGTAGGTGAGACAAGATCTGGCTATCCTCACTTCCAAGGAGTATTCTGGCTGCACTTCTTCCAGGACAGATTTGTTAATTCTTTTAGTAGTCCCTGGTACTTTCAGCATTCTTCACCAGCACCACAACTCAAAAGCACCAATCCTTCTTTGGTCTTCCTTATTTGCTGTCCAGCTCTCACATGCATGTGAGGCAAGTGAAAATATCATGGTTTGTGTCAGGTGCACCTTAGACCTCAAGGAGACATCCTTGCTCCTCAGCACTTGAAAGAAGTCCCTTGCAGCAAACTTGTCCAGTGCTGTATGTCATCTAATGTTCTGACTACTGCTTCCACTGGCATTGATTGTAGAACCAAGCAATGTGAAGTCTTTGACAACATCAATCTTTTCTCCATTTATCATGATGCTGCTTATAGGTCCAGTTGTAAGGATTTTTGTTTTCTTTATATTGAGATGTAATCCATATTGCAGACTGTATTCTTCAATCTTAATCAGTAAGTGCCTCAAGTCATCCTCACTTTCAGCAAGCAAATATGTGTCATCAGCATATCGCAGGTTGTTAATGATTCTTCCTCCAATCTTGAAGTGATGTTCATTGTCATATAGTCCAGCTTCTTGGATTATCTGCTTGGCATACAGATTGAATAAGTACGAGGAAAGGACACAACCCTGACACACTCCCTTCTTGATTTTAAACCATGCAGTGTCCCTTTGTTCTGTTTGAACAACAGCCTCCTGGTCAATGTACAGGTTCCTCATAAGTACAATCAAGTGTTCTGGAGTTCCCATTCTTCTCAATGTCATCCACAATTGTTATGATCCACACAATCAAATGCCTTTGCATAGTCAATAAAACACAAGTAAACATCTTTCTGCTATTCTTTGCTTTGAGCCAAGATCCATCTGACAGCAGCTATGATTTCCCTTGTTCCACATATGAATTCAGCTTGCACCTCTGGAAGTTTTCTGCCAATTTACTGCTGCACACGTTTTTGAATTATCTTCAGTAAGATCTTACTTGCATGGGATGTTAATGATGGTGTTCGATAATTTTCACATTCTGTGGGATCACCTTTCTTTGGAATGGGTACAAATATGGATCTCTTTCAGTTAGTTGGCCATGTAGCTGTCTTCCAAATCTCTTGGCATAACCGAGTGAGTACCTCCAGTGGGGCATCCATTTGTTGAAACATCTCAGTGGGTATTCCGTCAATTCCTGGAGTCTTGTTCTTCGCCAATTCCTTCAGTGCAGCTTTGACTTCTTCCTTCAGTACCATTGGTTCTTGATCACACACCACCTCCTGAAATGGATGAAGATTGACCAGTTCTTTTTGGTACAGTGACCCTGTGTATTCCTTCCATCTTCTTTTGATGCTTCCTGCATCATTCAATATTTTGCCCATAGAATCTTTCAATATTGTAACTCAAGGCTTACATTTTTTCCTCAGTTCTTTCAGCTTGAGAAATGCCAAGCGCGTTCTTCCCTTTTGGTTTTCTAACTCCAGGTCTTTGCATATTTCATTATAGTAATTGGCTGTGCCTGCTCGAGCTGCTCTTTGACATCTTCTGTTCAGCTCTTTTATCTTGTCATCTCTTCCATTTGCTTTAGCTACTCTCTGCTCAAGGGCAAGTTTCAGAGTCTCTTCTATCATCTATTTTGGTCTTTTCTTCTTTTCTTGTCTTTTTAGTGACCTCTTGCTTTCTTCATGGATGATATTCTTGATGTCATCCCACAATGCTTCTGGTTTTCGGTCATTGGTGTTCAATGCATCAAATCTATTCTTTAGATGGTCTGTAAATTCGGGAGGGATATATTCAAGATCATATTTTGTTTCTTGTGGACTTGTTTTAACTGTCTCTAACTTCAAGTTGAACTTGCATATGAGAAGTTGATGGTCTGTTCCACAATCAGCTCCTGGCCTGGTTTTGGCTGAAGATACTGAGCTTTTCCACCACCTCTTGCCACAGATGTAGTCAATCTGATTCCTGTGTATTCCATCTAGTGAAGTCCACGTGTATAGCTGCCTTTTGTGTTGTTGAAAAAAGGTATTTGCAATGAATAAGTCTTGGTCTTGGTCTTGCAAAATTCTATCATGGGATTTCCAGCATCATTTCTGTCACCAAGGCCAATTTTTCCAACTACTGATGATTCTTCTTTGTTTCCAACTTTTGCATTCCAGTCACCAGTGACAATTTACACATCCTGATTGCATGTTCGTTCATTTTCTGACTGCAGAAGCTGATAAAAATCTTCAATTTTCATCTTTGACTTTTGTGGTTGGTGCATAAAGTTGAATAATAGTCATATTAACTGGTCTTCCTTGTAGGCATATGGATATTATCCTGTCACTGACAGCGTTATACTTCAGGCCAGATTTTGAAACATTCTTTTTGATTATGAACACCACACCATTCTCTTCAAATTGTCATTCCCAGCATAGTAGACCACATCATGGTCTGATTAAAAATGGCCCAAACCAGTCCATTTCGGTTCACTAATGCCTAGGATACAATCTTTATGCACTTCATTTCATTTTTGACAACTTCCAATTTTCATAGATTCATGCTTTGTACATCCCATGTTCCAATTATTAATGGATGTTTGCAGCTGTTTCTCAATTTGAGTAGTGCCACATCAGCAAATGGAGGACTTGAAAGCTTTACCTTATCCGTATCAGTAAGGCTGGTTCTACTCTGATGATGCAGCTCTTTCCCAGTCCTATTTTGAGAGCCTTCAGACCTAAGTGGCTCATCTCCTGCACTGTATCGGACAATGTTTCTGGGCTATTCATAAAGTTGTGCAGTAATGTATCAGACAGTGTTTCTCTGCTATTCATAAGGTTGTCCCTGGCCAATTTTTGAGAAGTGGATGGCCTCTTCCTTCTTCCTAGTCTGTCTCAGTCTGTAAGCTGTTGAAACCTGTGCATGATGTACAACCCTACTGGGTTTTAGATAACCAGTGGCACAGCTCAAACCTCAGTGCAACATGCCACCACATTAGGACAAACTGACAGATAAGTTTGTCTCCCTTAGCTGTTCAAAACCTTTCCACCCTCCCCACCCTCCCCTTACATAGATTCCTGCCTCTTTCCCACCACTTGAGAGGGGTGTGGCCTGGGTTCCCACCCATACCTGGATCCCTGCCTCTGCTTCCTCACTCTGTCCTTGTCCCCCACCCCCAGCTTTTTCTCTGCTGTCCTGCTGCTTGGGAGGGGCGTGGCCTGGGACCTTGCTCCTGAATTTAGAAACCATCTAAAGAATAGATTTGATGTACTGAATACCAGTGATCAAAAACCAGAAAAAATGTGGGATGACATCAAGAACATCATCCATGAAGAAAGCAAAAGGTCATTAAAAAGACAGGAAGGGAAGAAAAGATCAAAATGGGTGTCAGAAGAAACTCTGAAAATTTCCCTTAAATGGAGAATAGCTAAAGCAAATGGAAGAAATGACAAGGTAAAAGAACTGAACAGATTTCAAAGAGCAGCTCAAAAAGACAGTCAATTATAATGAAATGTGCAAAGACCTGGAGTTAGAAAATCAAAAGGAAAGAACACACTTGGCATTTCTCAAGCTGAAAGAACTGAGGAAAA
>NW_006921826.1:2939750-2943767 GCF_000298275.1 Orycteropus afer afer | reverse complement strand
CTTAATTGTACTCATGAGGAACCTGTACATAGACCAGGAGGCTGTCATTCAAACAGAACAAGGGGATACTGCATGGTTTAAAATCAGGAAGGGAGTACATCAGGGTTGTATCCTTTCACCATACTTATTCAATCTGTATGCTGAGCGAGTAATTCAAGAAACTGGACTACATGAAGAAGACTGTGGCATCAGGATTGGAGGAAGGCTCATTAACAACCTGAGATATGCAGATGACACAACTTTGCTTGCTGAAAGTGAGCATGACTTGGAGTACTTACTGATGAAGATTAAAGACTACAGTCTACAGTATGGATTACATCTCAATATAAAGAAAACAAAAATCCTCACAAAAAAACATAAAACAAAACAAAAAACACTGCTGTTGAGTCGGATGCAACCCATAGCAATCCCTCCTTGGGCTTCTGAGGCAGTATCACTACAGAAGTAGATTGCCCAACCTTCCTTCTGAGGAGTGGCTGGTGGGTTGGAACTGCCAGCCTTCTGGTTAGCAGTCAAATGCCTTAGGTACTACACAATTGGAGCAATAAGCAGCATCATGATAGATGGAGAAAAGATTGAAGTTGTCAAAGACTTCATATTACTTGGTTCTTCAATCAACACTAATGGAAGCAGCAGTCAAGACATCAAAAGATGTATTGCATTGGGCAAATCTGTTGCAAAAGACCTCTTTTAGGCGCTGAAGAGCAAAGATAGCTCCTTGAAGACTAAGATGCGCCTAACCCAACCCAAGTATTCTCAATCATCTCATATGTATGTGAAAGCTGGACAATGGATAAGGAAGACTGAAGAAGAGTTGGTGCTTTTGAGTTGTGGTGTTAGCAAAGAATGCTGAAAGTACTGTAGACTGCTAAAAGAACTAACAAATCTGTCCTGGAAGAAGTGCAGCCAGAATGCTCCTTGCAAGTGAGGATGGCCAGACCTCGTCTCACCTACTTTTGTCATGTTGTGAAAAGGGACCATTCTCTGGAGAGGATGTCATGCTTGGTAAAGTGGAGGTCAAGAGGGGAAGGCCCTTAACAAGATGGATTGACATGGTGGCTGCAGCGATGGTCTCAGGTATAGTAGGGATCGTAAGGCTGGCACAGGACAGGGCAGTGTTTTGTTCTGTTGTACATAAGGTTGCTGTGAGTTACAGACAACTTGACGGCACATAACAACAACTTGTCTTGCTTTGCTGGTTCTGCAAGGAAATGCCTCCACTCATCCAGTGAAGCTGTCTATGTTGTTGTTGTTATGTGCTGTCAAGTTGGACCCCACTCATAGCAACCCCTCCTTGGGTTTCCGAGGCATTATCACTACAGAAGTAGATTGCCCAACCTTTCTTTCGAGGAGTGGCTGCTGGGTTTGAACCACCAGCCTTCTGGTTAGCAGTCAAGTGCCTTAGGCACTATGCTACCAGAGCTCCTGAAGCTGTCTATAAGAACTAGTAAATTTCTAAACTGTACTTGGCATTTCAGCAAAGTCTACTTGCCACTACTCACCTGAATATGACCCTTGAGTCTGGACTCAGGTAAAGGGAATTTTTGAATTTTGGAATTGTTCTTTGCACAGGTTAAGCAAGCTTAGCCTACTTGCTGGGTAACTGAGTACACTCCAAATCACAAAATATGTTATTTCACCTACTCATACATGGCTTCCTGACCAAACTGGGAAGATTTATGGACTCTTTTTAACAAAGGCTGTAGCATATATTTTGGGATGATTACTTTATCATCAAGAGTGTGTTTTCCTTTCCTAACTGAATAAAATGCTCCCTACTCCTGGACAACTTCCAATTATTTTTCTGAATGTTTTGGATTTTCTAATTCCTTTAGTGGCTTCATACAGTGGCTTTGCAATTATTTCAATATTTTTTAAAAAAAAAAAACAACCCACTGCTCAGAATCAAGTCAATTCTGACTCATAGCAACCCCCATTGAGTTTCAAAGGCAGTAAATCTTTACAGGAAATTGCCCCATTTTCCTTCCACAGAGCAGCTGGTGGGTTTGAACCACCCACCTCCTATTTAGCAGTCAAATACCTTAAGCACTGTGCCACCTGGCAAACCTCTTTTATAGCTAGCGGCAAGAATGAGGGACCGCCAGGCTGCAGGTGGCTTCTTTCCTCTTGGTATGACAATGACAATGACCTCTGACAATGACAGTTCTCATTGTCCCTGGGAAATAAAAAATCTGAGATATTTTACCTTGGACTGAGATATTTGGTCCTTAGTCCTGCACACCCAGTATCCAGCTGATGCCAGCAAGTTGAGCATTGTGATGGTTTTGGCTAGAGAATCTTCTTTGGTTCCACTGGCTTTAAACAGATTATCAACATACTGTAAAAGGATTCCATTTTGGAGCTGTAATACCCTTAAATCCTTTGCCAGAGCCAGTCCCAAGAGGGTGGGGCAATTTTTAAATCTTTGGGGGAAGATGATTTAATACCGTTATGCCTTAGTGCTCCTCTCAAGATCCTCCCATTGAATTGCAAAGATTTCCTGTTTTTTCTTCTACAGGAATATGAAACAAAGCATTTTTAAAGTTTGGAATTGAAAATTATAGGACGAATAATGACAGTTACTTGCTTAATAGCTCAAAGGTCATGGACAAATTGTACTCACCTGAGTTTGGCTTCTTAACAAATAGTATCAGAGTGTTAAAACGATATTGACAATGCCTTAACAAAACATATTTGAGGAAACTATTCAAAATTGGTTTTAATGTGATCCAAGCCTCCAAGTGTAACGGGTATTGTCTCACAGGCAGAGGCAAACTTTCTGGCAGTGTTTCAATACTTATGGGTACTGTGCTCCTTGCTCATCCTGGCTTTTCATTATCTCAAACCCATGGGCCCACGATGAGGTCAATTTCAAGTGGGAGATTTACCATTTCAGTCTGAAGAGCTGGGAGAGGCTTGCATTTTCCAGCCCAGCTCAGGAAGTACAGTAAGGGTCAGTTGTCCTTTCTGGAAGTTAATACGGTAATTGCAGTTTATACAGTAAGTCTCTTCCTAGCAAAAGGGCTGGACGTTTAGGCATGTAAAGAAAGTTGAGGTTAAGGTTTTGTTGCCAATAGAAGCAACACTGGTTGTTCATTCGTTGTATAAAATTTTAGGCAACTTCTTTTCCTGTTACTCCTATTACTGATACCTTTTTATTTAACAGAGACTCCTTTAAATTATTTAAAACTGAATGAGTAGCTCCTGTATTTAATTAAAAAAAAAAAGAAAAAAAGTCTATCATTTCCTCTTTGACCTTCATTTTAACCAGGGGCTACTGGGGCTGACTGCAAGTTTTGTCCCCGTCCCCATCACTCCAAATTTTCTGGATCTCAGATGGAGTTTAGGAAAAACAGTACAGAGAGGCCCTTTCTTTTCTTTATGATCTGTCTTATCATATATTCTTCTTTATCAGCCCCATATCTGTTAGAGCAGTCTTTTTTCCAATGTCTAACCTGCCTGCACCAAGCACACTGGGTTTTTCTTAGTCAGGGATGGTTCCACCTGGGTGGTTCCACCTTTCTTACCTTGATTAAGGGTTGCTGCTAATAGTGATACTTGTGCTTTCATTTTCTGTGTTTCACTCTTTCTGTGCCTGTTCTTGGTTTGTATAAACTTTGAAGATAATATCCATTAATTGTGAAATTCTTATTCCCACTCCTCCTTCTACCTTTTGAAGTTTCTTTCTAATATTAGAAGCACTCTGCCCTGTACAAATCATCTTGATCATTCTTGCATTGTCAGGACTTTCAGGATCTAAATTAGTATACTGTCTAATCCACCAAACTTATTGCTATTGAGTCAATTTGGACTAATAATGACTCTGTAGGACAGAGTAAAAGGGTTCCAGGGTTCTAAATCTTTATGGTAGCAAACAGCCTCCTCTTTCTCTTGTGGAATGGCTGGTGGGTTTGAACCACCAAACTTTTGGATAGCACCCCAATTCTTTAACCTCTACACCACCCAAGCACCTATACTGTCTAGAAGCAGTACAAATTCTTTTTTTTTTTTTTTTTT
>NW_006921826.1:2935939-2939107 GCF_000298275.1 Orycteropus afer afer | reverse complement strand
GGAGTTGATTGCCAGTCTCATCATGGGGAATAACTACCACCAGCTGCCCAGCCACTCAACTAGGCCCAGCCAAGTTGACACACAAACTGAAGTAGCACAGGTCCCATGTGGGCTCTTGTGCAGGGAAGGTTCCCTCAGCAGCTAAGTATCGTCTGGCCTCCAAATGATGAAGATGCTCTGCTTCCTGTTTAGGTTTTCCAAATATCATCCTCCTCTTCTCCAGAGTGAGCAAAATGTCACATAATACCTGACAATCCATCCATGTGAGGTCATGAATCTTAAAAAATGGAAGCAAAGATGTCATGCATTTGGTTCAGGTTTTCTCAATAGGAGGGCAAATAATTTTTCTAATTTAATAAATCAGAGGTGGATAAATGGTTGTGAACCCAATGCATCCAGGGTTGGACATGTGAGTCCTCAGCATTTGGGACCAGAACTTGCTGGAGGGGAACTGCCCTTGAGCTTTCCCTAGTCCAAATCTGGCACCACTAGGGGTGGGAGAAGGAGTTAGGTCTTAGGTCCAGGGGACTACTAGGGGCTGACGAATGGCATACTGTGGAGAGAGCACTGTTGTTTTTCTAATACAAAAAGCTTCAGATATAATACATAATAATCTTGAGATATAATACTAAATAGTTGTTAGGTGCCATCAAGTCAGCTCTGATTCATAGCAACCTCATGTATAGCAGAATGAAACACTGCACGGCTGTGCACCACACTCACAATCCTTGCTATACCTGAGCCCATTGTGGTAGCCACTGGGTCAATCCATCTCTCTAAGAGACTTCCCCTTTTTCGCTGACCCTCCACTTTACCAAGCATGATATTCCTTCTGACAACATGACCAAACTAGGTGAGACAAAGTCTGGCCATTCTCACTTCCAAGGAACATTGTGGATGCACTTTCTCCAGGACAGATTTGTTAGTTCTTATGGAAGTCCATGGTATTGTCAATACTCTTCGCCAACCCCACAACTCAAAAACATTAATTCTTCTTTGGTTTTCCTTATTTATTATCCAGCTTTCACATGTATATGAGGCTATAGAAAATACCACGTCTTCGGTTACGCAAACCTTAGTCTTCAAAGAGACATCTTTGCTCTTCAGCGCTTTATTTTGTTATGCAAGTATAGATATAGACCAACAAACTAGGAATGAGGCACTTTAGGCATGTAATTTATTCCCAGCTCCCAGCGAATGAAATGTGACCCCCCAATGTGAAATCAGATGCTTCAGGCATGGAAACTAGACCACCATAGAACTTTATATTTAAAGCATGGAATTTGGTATGCAATATATAGAGTCTGGGATACTACTTATCATAGAGCTTGAATTTTGTTTTTTGGTTTATTGTAACCATTTTTATTATTATTATTGTTATTTTCCTCCGTATTATTTTATTTTATTTGGTGTGTATGCTTTAGGTGCAAGTTTACAGAGCAGAGTTTATTTTACATTCAACATTTCATCTACATTTGGTTTCACTCCCCAGCCCGGTAACCCTGCCCCCTCCCAGCCCCTCATAGTTATGCACTCCTGTGTGTCCTGCATTTCCTCCATGTGAATGTTGCCCCTCTGGTGCCCCGTGGTCAATTGCTTCAAGGGATGCATTTCCATAGAATATGTGGGTGCATCACCCTGGGTTGAGTGGTCTGCATGTACATCTTGTTTACCATTGGGCTGAGAGCCAGCTCCTGGGAGTGAGTTTTATTCCTGGCCCAGAATGTATCCCAGGGCCATAGTATTGGGGGTCTCACTAGACTCCATCAGACTAGTAATTCTGGTCATTACTGAGTTTTTGGATATGGTTCCAAGTTTTTCCCCTACTCTATCCAGGATCTCCAGATTTGACCCTTTCCTGAGTGGTTGGCCTTGGTAGCCGGGCACCATCTAGTTCTTCTGGTCTTAAAGGACATTGTGTCCTAGGACTGATTGCTTCCAAATGCCCTTGTTTTTTTTTTTGCACTCTTCTTCGCTTCCAAAGATAGGAGGCCATTAGCTGCATCTCAGATGGCCGCTTGAAAGCTTTTAAGACCCCAGTCGCTACTCACCAATGTAGGATGTGGAACAAGACTTTTATGTATTTTGTTGTGCCAATTGAACCGATATTCCCCAATACTATGGTCCTGAGTCGGTAGATCCGTTGGATCTCTCTCCCACAGTATCTGGCTGTCTATGAGGGATTACTCTATGTCTGTCTTCTGTTGTTTTTCATACTACATTTCTCATACTATAATCCTTTAAAAAACAAAAACACATTCACTATTAGACCTAAATACACATCCTTGTATTCTCAGTGGTGTAAGTTTTACCTTCTAGTCAACTTTCCTCTGACATTTTACAACTTACCATATACCCTGAAGTTCAGCTTTTATTATCTTTCATATTCTGGCATAATCAGACATTCTAATTTAAGATGAAACAACTCTCTTAAAAAATTCAATCTTCTTTCCTTAACCTTTTGGGGGAAAATCTTACATTCTGCAAATCCTTATTCTGTCAAAAAGTCATAAAAACTTCCACATACATTCTTATCCATTTTCTCATCTCATTTTCCTTCTTGTGTACAAAACAAATTGAGTTGTAAGATTGTATTATAATTCAATGAGCCATTCTTGGGCCATTGTTTATCTCCCAGATCACACTGAGGCCAAGCAGTATTACACAGAAACTTCGTTCTGGATTTTTTTCCATAGGATCAGATCCAAAATGAGACCAATTTTTCAAAATACTCACTGTAGTAAGGAACTGCAATCTAGAATTCAGCTAGTCTGACTATCCATTTTCCTTCCACAAAGGAACCTACATTTTGTCAACACCAAATGAGCTTCACAGGCTATATGTTTTCTGGTCTCAGTTAATCATCCTTTTGTCAAACCTGTAAGGACCTTACCATTCACACAGGGAGTTCCTAACTCCCCCTTCTCAGGGCACTCACCACTAAGTTTTGTTCAAACTCTTCCCTGATAGCATCACCAATGAATCCAAAGACAGTACACAAGCTGAGACAGAGAGGGGAATTCTGTCAGATTCAATCTGTCTCTAGGTGCTTTCTAAGTTTCTTTTATAGGATGAGGATTACATCAGAATCATATTATACATAAAATATCAAAAAAGTACAGATTAATACTTGGAGGGGGATCTGTGTAGGGGATCCTGGATAGAGTG
>NW_006921826.1:2927429-2935104 GCF_000298275.1 Orycteropus afer afer | reverse complement strand
GCCAGCTCTAGGGGCTGGGTGAAAGCCCCTCAGCCTTGGGCTTCAGCTCTGCCTCCTGCTCCTGGCCCACTGAAATTAGAGGCTTTTCTTCAGTTGGACAGCTGCTGGCTACTGAGGTTGCCAAGCCCAGGGTTGACAAATAAAAAGGCACAGTCCTGATATTACCAAATCACATGGCAGGCCCTTAATCCAAGTCCATTGTAAGTCCCAAGGTTAGCAGAGCATGGCAGGCTGCTACACAACAACACGGCTACATGCAGGGTTCAAGGTGCCATAAGCTGGAGACCATTCCCCAAGGCTTCTGCTTATAAACAGGAAGCAGACCACATTCCCTAAGACAGCTACTTGGCTGCTCACAGTAGATTCCACCATGGAGTTGATTACCAATCTCATCATGGGGAATACTACATCCAGCTGCCCAGCCATTCAACCAGGCCCAGCCAAGTTGACACACAAACTGAACTACCACAACACCCAAGGGAGATGACAGACAATGAGGTGGGTTTTTTTGTTTGTTTGTTTGTTTTTATAGTTCCCTTTTACCTAGATTCTAGCTTTGTGGGCCAGCAAACCTCTTGACTATTTGTTATTTCTCAGAACCTACATTTTATTCCTCTCATCTCACTGGGAGAAACATTGTAGAACTCTAACAAATATACATTCTTTTCTGGAAATGTTATGCATCAACATTACTGTCCATTTGAACAGTAATGTGTATTTATTGAGCACCACTTTATACCTGACACTAACTCGTACACTTGACTACAAAGAAATATGACAGCATCCTTGCTTACAAAGGGTGTATAATCTTTTGGTAAAGCCGAGATAAATAAACATCAAAGTTATCACATAGTATTATGATCTACCTTATCTTCAGCGCAAATATATATAGCCTTTAAAATGTGCTATATATAAAAAAAGAAAAACCAAACTCACCGCCATCAAGTCAATTCCAACTCATAGCAACCCCCTTTGGGTTTCCAAGGCAATAAATCTTTAGAGAAGTAGATTGCCTGGCCTTTCTTCTGCATAGTGGCTGGTGGGTTTGAACCACTAGTCTTCTGGTTAGCAGTAAAATGCCTTAAGCACTACATCATCAGAGCTCCAAAATGTGCTATATATATTAAAAAAAAAAAACCAAACTCACTGCCTTCAAGTCGGTTCCGACTCCCAGTAACCCCTCCTTGGATTTCCAAGGCGGTATCTCTACGGAAGTTGATTGCCCAACCTTCCTTCCAAGGAGTGGCTGGTAGGTTTGAACTGCCAGCCTCCTGGTTAGCAGTCAAATGCCTTAGGTACTATGCCACCAGAGCTCCCAAAATGTGCTATAGGGACTATTAAAGAACAAACTTGACAGTGTATACAATTTGGGAGACACTACATATACTATGATTCTATTCACATTTTTTCCCTCCTTAGGTAACTTTTATCAGAATTACATCTCATAGTTAATTTGTGTTGTAGCTGAAAAACCATTGGCTCAAAGTAAGTACAGGAATATCTGGGAGATATTGCAGTTTGGTTTCAGACCACTGCAATAAAGTGGATATCACAATAAAGTGAGTGACATGAATTTCTGTTTTCCAATGCATATACAATTATATTTACACTATACTGTAGTCAATTATTAAGCGTGCAGTGACAGTGAGCTCTGGTGGCGTAGTGCCTAAGGCATTTGACAGCTAAGCAAAAGGCTGGCGGTTCAAACCCACCAGCCAGTCCTCGGAAGGAAGACGGGGCAATCTACTTCCGTAGTGATACTGCCTCAGAAACCCAAGGAGTGTCGCTATGAGTAGGTCCGACTCCACGGCACATAACAACAACAACAGCATTATGACAAAGTTTGAAATATTGAGAATTTCCAAAATGTCACACAGAGACACGAAATAAGCACATGCTGTTGGAAATATAGTACTGATAGACTTGGTCTACATAGGGTCGCCATAAAACTTCAATTTGTAAAAAACGAAATCTCTCAAGTGCAATAAAACAAGGTATGCCTGTATATTCTGGAATCTAGCTGCTACTGAAATACTAAGATAAATGTAATATATACAGTAAAGGCATGGGCTCTGGACTCATTCCAAAGCCTCCTTACATCAAGTTACCTCACCTTTTAACTCCCCAAACCCACTGCCATCAAGTCCATACAGACTTATAGTTAGCCTGTAGGACAGAGTAGAACTGCCCCATACAGTTTCCAAGGCCATAAATCGTTATGGAAGTAGATTGCCTTATCGTTCTCCCATGGAGTGGCAGATGGGTTGGAACTGCCGACCTTTTGATTAGCAGCCAAATGCCTTAACACTGTGCAGCAGAGCTCTTTTTTTTAACTCTTCAGAATGCTATGAAATAAGGAAAAGATTGTACCTCCTACTTCATTTGGTTGTGGGGATTAAAAGAGCTAAATGCTATAGGACGCTAGCTGATCTCTAGATTTTCAGATCTAACGTCCTCTACCTCATTGCCCTACTCGAGTTTGCTTTTTTGATCCGTTTCCATCTTCGCTCTCCCTTCTAGACCTTTACTTTCTAATTCTAAATCTATACTTTCAAATTCCATCTTATTTGAATTTTGAAAGTCCCCTTTTGAGTTTCGTACAAACTATCTCGTCCCTCAATAAAAACAAACATATATTTTTTAATTAGAAACGAACGGTTTCAGAAATAGAAGCCGGGGGATAGCTGACACTACTGCACCACACTACGTCCTTCAGCCCAGAGCGCTGCACGCTGGGAGTCGTAGTCCAACACAGGAGTTCGTACCCCCGCGCCTTTCCAGTTCGAAAAGCGGTAGGCGGGGCGTTAGGGAGGGTATGAAGCGCTCTCGAAGCTCCGCCCGTGCTCCCTTCCGCTCGTCGGGTTCTCAGTAGAGTGGCGCGCCAAGCCGCGGAAGGGGCGTGCCATCGGGTCTCCGGTGGCGGCCGTTGCCGCCACCAGGGCCTCTCCGGGCAGTGCTGCCAAAGCCGGCCTGCGCGGGCAGTGGTGGTTCTCCTTTGAGTCGGCGAAGAGCAGGGCGGGGCCTGGCTGGCGGGTGGCGGCCTGGGCGGGGGCGGGGCCGGCCTCTGGATCCTTCTTCCTCTGCATGTGGCTTGGGGCCGCAGATCAATTCAGTTTGCACATTCTTCCCCGGCTCCCCTTCGGGCTCTGCTAGTGTCGCTGGAGCCATGGCGTTCGCCGAGACCAAGCCAGCGGCATCTTCCATGCCCAACGGCGACTGTGGTCGCCCTAGGGCGCGGCCGGGAGGGAACCGGGTGACGGTGGTGCTCGGCGCGCAGTGGGGCGACGAAGGCAAAGGGAAAGTGGTGGATCTATTGTCGCAAGACGCCGACATCGTTTGCCGGTGCCAGGTGAGGCCACGGGGCTGTGACGGGAAGCAGGGCCCAGGAACTCAGGCTGTCTGGCTTCTAGTACCCCGGAACTCGGGTCCAGAATCCGAATCTACTGGTCATAATAAGGTGTCACCTTGAGGTTCTCTTTTGCTGCAAGAGGCGGCGACTTGAAGAAATGGCGGTAGGTCGGGGACTCCTGACCTGGGGTCTTGGTTGAAGTGTGGGGTGGCTTTGGAGGAGAATGAAGGTTGATGGGGAGGCTTTGAGAGATGCACGATGCCCGAAGAGTTGCAGTTTTCGGTTTTGGGACCTGTGTTCAGCCCATGAATAGGGACGAGGTGGGTGGAATGTGGTCCAGGTTTGAGGAGGTACCGCCCGAGGCCTTCTCCTGACTCGGCGGAGACCTGGCATAGCAGCGGCACCACTTACCTCCCACCCACCCTGGGCGGCCAGGTGGGATTGGATTGTTCTGAAACGCCCCGAAATCCAGCCTCACCGCTCTCTCACCTGCAGGCCTGGGGCATACAGATCTTAGCTTCTTCCGGTCCAGTTTGTTTGTTGCCCTCCTCTGAGCTTTGGACTGTTTAAGGGCGTCGGTTTTTTTTTTTGTTTGTTTGTTTGTTTATTCGTTACGCCATAATTAATATTAAGGAGGGATTATTTTTATTTGTTGGACCCAGCGGAAGAAATTCTTGCTGTGGTAAATGAGGCAGGCAAGTAAATACATTGTTAGGGTCACATCGAAAGTGAACTTCAGGGAAATGGAGTGGTAATATACTTCCTACCAGGAGACACGTGGTTTTCGGTGTACTCTTTTCTTCCCACTTGGCCTTTGCTTTGAAAGCAGCCTAGAGGGTAGGCCTTTGTAAAGGATCTCTGATAACTGTTTGCGTTTCAGCGTTAGAAATAGTTGAGCAGTATACCACTTTCAAAGCAAAATGTAATGTACTACCTGAGGATGACTGCTGTCTGTTTAGATTGCAAGAATATTTCTTGTTCTTGAATGTACATGGCATGCATGATGTGATGATGTCTGTGTATGTTGTAACAAGTTAGTAGGCTGACTTGATTGGAAGCTTTATACCTAAAATTGAATACCATGTGAGCATGCAGAAACAAGGAAATTGCAGTTATATAAAAAACTATGAGGAAATATTCCCAGATTTACCTTGTTTTCTGTATACAGAATTCAACCTGCCCTTGACACCCATTCCTTGGGTAGGATAGCTATTGCATTAATTGTCTGTTACCATCACTACCACCTCTCCTTTCCTGACAACTCCCTATTCCTCCACCCCTTCCCAACAAACACACCTTAATAACACTCCCAAAGGTGTTGCCATTGAATTCCTGCCTCAGACTAGCTTAGGACCTCTTCCAGAAGCCCAGCCTGCCCCTTCCTTTTGTCTTAAAATCAGTTTTGGCCATGCTGTGGGAAAGAAGGATGGGAATACCTACCTCTTGTTAGGTAGAAGGAGAGAGAGGTTGAGGCTTGTTTAACTCCTTTACTCCCCAACACACCGGACATCCCCTTTACCTGTAAATAGTAATGCTGAAGTTGAGCTGCATTATGGATTGAAAGGTTCTGGCAATGTAACTATTATAGTGTATATTCTAAATGATCCTAAATTTTAATATTCTTTTGAAAAATATTAGCATTGGTGTTGCAGATTGGAGAAGGTATTACTGTATCACAGAGGAAGTCATCTTGAGATCATAAACCAATCTGATCTGATACCTTTGGAAAACCTAGAGAAGGATACAAGTTTGGCTTTAAAACGTTAGCTGAAGATGGTGGAGAGACACTTGAGCAGACTTAGCCTGAATTTCCTTACCTGTACATTTTTTTACTTTAATGCCTTCTGTAGTAATTCTAAAATCTTTACATTTTTCTAGTGTTTTTTAAGAACTTATCATTAGAAGGATTCTAATTAGTCTTGCTAGTGAAAAGTAGGTAAATAATGAATAGATTTTTAAGCATACCTCTTTATGAATCACCTTTGATCATTACTAGTAGGCTGATGTCTACTTAATGAAGTTCTCCCAGTATACTAAAGTGAACAGTATAGAACATGTTGAAATTCTCAGAGTTTAGTATTGATTTTGCCATATCATGACAAGAACTCAAATTTTATTCAGCATTGTTTCTCTAAAAGTAGTATAAACAATGTAACCATATTGAACAATGGAATCATCAAATAAGGAATTTCTTATTTTTTTAACTAGGTTTTTTTTTTTAACTAACATTTAACTATATTTAATATATAAAATGCCTTTCTGGAAAGAACAGATGCAAAATTAATGGCATTTTCATCAGTATAACAGTTAACTCTTACATCGTTCAGATTTTGGATTTTGGGGAGTTATTTGTAACTTGCTAGGTACTCAAATCCATAAATAAGGGTAAAGGACTAGCTTCAAAGAACAACCACTGCTGATGCCTTAATTTTAAGTCAGTACATCTTTTAAGTAAAAGTGGAGAAATATGTATAGGACCAACTTGAGACAAAGTTCACTCATCAGAGATTATATTGAGTTTCTCTACAGGGTACCACTTAACCCTGGAATTGAAAAGGTAAGGGTTGTGCCTACAAGGAGCTTAAAGTTTAGTTGGAGCAACTGCTTTGCCAACAAGTAATTGCCAGGATCTTGATGGATATAGGTAGTCTCTAGGTTAGGAGCTCTGGTAGTATAGTGCCTAAGGCATATTTGACTGCTAGCTAGAAGGTTGACAGTTCAAACCCCCCAGCCCCTCCTTGGAAGGAAGATTGGGCAATCTACTTCCCTAGAGATACTGCCTCGGAAACCCACGGAGGGGTCACTATGAGTTGGGATCGACTCGACGGCATTGAGTTTGATTTTTGGTTAGTCTCCAGGTTACAAATAAGATCCATTCCTCAGTGTGTCTTTTAAGTGGAATTTGTAGGTAAGTTGGTACAGGTGCATGGTGGTATAGTGCCTAAGACATTTTGACTGCTAACCAGAAGGCTGGCGGTTCAAACCACCAGCCACTCCTTAGAAGGAAGACTGGGCAGTCTACTTCTGTAGAGATACCGCTTCGGAAACCCAAGGAGTGGTCACTGTGAGTCAGGATCGACTCGACAGCAGTGATTTTGTTTTGTTTGTATGTTTGTTTGTTTGTTTTAGTGCAAGAAGGAGCTTTGGTGACCCAGTGGTTAAGACATTTGGCTGCTAACCAGTAGGTCAGTAGTTTGAACCCACCAGCCAGTCTGTGAGAGAAAAATGGAGACAGTCTGCTTTTGTAAAGATTTACAGCTTTGGGAACCCTATGGGGCAATTCTGCTGTGCCCTGTAGGGTCTCTATAAGTTGGAATCAACTTGATGGCAGTGGGTTTTTGACTTAGTACAAGAAAGGCTCAATGCCTTTTCAATAATGTAAAAGCTGCATGTGCAGCAAGTGAAGGTGACTGTTGAAGAAAGAATTTGTTGCAAGTAGAGCTTGGTCCCATCATTTCAAAGTGAGGGGAATTTACATAATAAAGGGCAAGTAGTGTGGGTTATAGGTAAGTAGAATGTTCATGTTCCTAACCTGAGAATTTACTGTGTGTGTATATGTATGTGTATCTCCACATGTAGGTTGGAGAGAAAGAGGGGAGCAAGCAATTAATTCTCTCTGAAGTACTGGAGTAGGGTACTTGTATTGTTAGCTGCTGTGGAGTCAGCCCAAAACTAAAGCAACCCTATGCACAGTGCAGTCAGACCCTTGTGATCCATAGGGTTTTCATTGGCTAATTTTTTGGAAGTGTATCATTAGGCCTTTCTTCCTAGTCTCTCTTGATGTGGAAGCACCCCTGAAACCTTTTCAGCCTCATAGAAATAGGGACTGACAGGTGGTAGTGGCTATATTTGGTAGTAGTGCAGGTTTTTCAAGTAGTTGAAGGATGGGAACAAGACCACTTTCAGACAGCTCAAAGTTGATGTATGAAGAAGCCTAAATATCACTGTCTTCCCTCAAATTCACAGGAAGTAAAATACTATACTTTGTTTCCTTTATTTTGTTGAGAAGAAATTATAGTCACTTTAAGAGTTTATGCCAGGCCTTATCCAAGGGCTTTATTGTTCTTGGAGAAAGAGCTTGGTGGTCCTGTTTACAATGAAGTTGGCATGTAATCAGGAATAGTTAGAGCAGTATTCCATTTCTTTGCAGGTTTTTAATGTCAATATAAGGAGCTCTGGTGGCACAGTGCCTAAGGCATTTGACTACTAACCAGAAGGTTAGCAGTTCAAACACACCACCTGCTCTGTAGAAGAAAGAAGAAAGATGGGACAATCTACTTTGGTCAGGATTTACTGTCTTGGAAACCCAATGAAAGTCTCTGTGAG
>NW_006921826.1:2923250-2927063 GCF_000298275.1 Orycteropus afer afer | reverse complement strand
TAGATGAAACTCTGAAACCAGCTTTGTCAAAAAGGGATGTTAGTAAGTGATACAGAAATATATAAACAAAAACAGACTGTCTCCTTGAAATAGAAAGGTTAAAAGGCAATTTAAGCGGAGTAACTTCGTGTTATTTAATATCTTGATCTTGTACACTTAAAATTTCCCAACCCACTTCCCATAATTTTTAAGATGGTAGAGAATTAGCATTTAAAGGAAAACCGTTCTTCCAGGTTTATAGATAATTTTTATCTGTGTTTTCTATCAAGACTGTTTTATATAATTTATAGTATTTTCCAAATATGTCAGTATATACTAATATCTGGTATACTTGATTAAATCTTGCTTTAAAACTTTTAAAGGAAAGATTTTATTAATGGTAGAAAATTTCTCTCTTTTGACTTGAAACCTGCAGTTCAATTTCAGCATATTTTTAAGAAAATACCTTCATGAATTTGATGATTAGGTAAATTAATGGTTTATGCTTTCTTCTTTTTTTTTTTCCGGTTGTACATTTGATCTTCACATCCATGACTCTAGTGAGTGTACATTTGAGTTTAGTGTTTGGTACCTAGAATCAAAAGCTTCTAAATTAGGAGCCAAAATCCTTCTAGGCAATGCCCCTTTCCAAGTTGTTTCACAGTGGCAATTTAAGGTATAAAATCTGAAATTTTCATCATTTGTTGTGACATTTATATGTGTATGAAATTGAAAAGTAACCCTAAAAAATGTAAAATGAGTATTATTTTATTTTACTTTTTTCTAACATTTTATTGTGATTTGGAAGAAAGTTTACAGAGCAAATTTATTTGCCATTCAATAGTTGATACATATTTTGTTTGGTGATGTTGATTGGAATCCTCAAATGTAACAGCTCTCTTCCCACTTCTCCCTGTGGTTACCTTTTGCCTGTGTCCTTCTTTCACATGCATTCATGCCCTCTGTGCTTTCTTCCTGCTCAAATGATGTCTTCTGGTCTCTCATGATTGATTGTTCTAAGAAGTACATCTCCCTGGTGCAATTTATGATTTTGAAGTTTGTTCCACATTTTTCTCCACTCTATCCAGGATAAATTTTGATCCCTTTCTGAGTGGTTGGCATTGGTAGTGGGGCACCATCTTGTTCTTCTGGTCTCAGGGTTGTGTAGGCTGAGGTTTCCATGGTTCACTAGTCTCTTGGACTAATTGTTTCCATGTGTCTTTGATTTCCTTCATTCTTCTTTAAAAGCTGATATTTTTAAGCCTTTAAAAGATAACTGAGTAGGGTACTTGGGTGTAAAGAAATTCAAATACCCTGTATATGTTTCCTTTTCCTATCTTGTGTATCTGGTTACTGCTGAATAGTTCAATTCTATCAACTTACGGGTGGTAACAATCTGCTCTACTTCAGAATCTTGCTAATTGCAGTTGTATGAATACTTTTATAAAAGATCAGTCATCCTTGTTTATGATTCCATTATTACTGTGTATTGCCAAGTGCTTTAGCTTTGGTGACCAGTGGAATATTTCATGTAGAAAGGGAGACATAAGTGTTATAGCCTTTATTTTCTTAATAAATGCTGAAATTAAACTGCAGATTTCAAGCAGCATAGATGGTTAACATTGACTTCGAAAGATTGTTGGATTCCTAGGAAGCTTGAAGATTCTGGAACAAGAAATTGCAACCCCTTTTTGGTTGCTAGAGTAGTTCAGAGGCATGGCAGCTGAAGCATTGCTGCTCAGCTTTAATCCATAGTGGGAACTCTTCTTGACTGATGTTCATTTTGAATCTGTGATCACAGTTAGTGGTCATGTTTTCAGAGCAGACAGGGCAAAGGGAAGATGCATAGACTGTTATATAAGATGCCAAAGTGGCCTGAAAAATGCCTCTGGGGTATGAGCATAAAAATTTTTAGTCTTTGACACTTGTGCCTTTGCTCTTGCTGAAGAAGACATGCCATTGTTTCATATTTATAACATTGTTAAGGCACCTTTCACTGCCTCCATCTCAATCACAGCAAGAACGTAAGATTCTTCTGTGATTTTGGGAAAGGGAAGACCTAAGAGCATGCTAAGGTAAGCAGGAATCATTGTTACACACTAATGAATGCCATTTTTTCCCTTTCAAATTAGTTGTTGTTTTTGTTTGTTTGTTTGGTGTGTGTGCGTGTGTGTATTTAGCCTCACCTGGATCATTGGAGCTTCTTAATTAATCAGAAACACATACCAACATTTCTTTCTTTTTTTTTTTTTTTTAATTGTGATTTGGGTGAAGATTTACAGAGCAAATTCACTTTCCATATAGCAGTTCACATATACTTTGTCTCATGTCATTGACCAACAGTTTACCACAATGCAACAGCTCCCCTCCCATTTCCTTGCCATAGTTATCTCTTCCTGGTATCCATCCCTTCGTATACTCTTTCCCCTGAGCTGTCTCTCTGTGCATAAGCAGCCCTTCTTTCTCCCATGATTGTTCTCTCCAAGGAGTGTATCTACTTGAGGTAAATGTTTAACTCATATGCCTTTATTTTGCTTGGCTGAAAACCACAGATGTGGGTTCAATTCCAGACCTGAAGGGCAGCTAGGGGCCATAGTCTCAGTAGTTCCACCAGACTCTATCGGACCAGCAAACCTGGTCCCCACCTTTTTTTTTTCTCCAATTGATTTTGAGTTTTGTTCTCTCTCTCTATCAAGGATCTCCTACAAAGATCCCCTTCCAGGTGGATGACAGTGGTAGCTGGGCACCATCTAGTTCTTCTGGTCTCCTAGTTGTATAGGCTGCAGATAAGATGGTGTACCAGTCTCTGGGACTAATTGTTTCCATGAATATTGGTTTTCTTCATTCTTCTTTGCTCTGGACGAGGAGAGACCCATCATTGCTTCTAGATGGCAGCTTGCTAGCTTTTAAGATCCCAGTCGTTACTTGCCAAAGTAGGAGGTGGAACAGTGTTTTGTATAGTATGTTATGGCAATTGAGCTTGATGTCCCCTGCGACTATGGTCCCAAGCCCGCAGGTTCAACTACTCAGTCCCTCTGGGTAGCTGGCTGCGACCAAGCAGTGATCACAGCCTTGCCCCTTGCAAGCTATACTATACACCTGGGAATTCTGATCATTCACTTAAACTTATAGGACCATTGTCTGCCAACCCTATATATTTTCTTGCATACACTCCCCATTTCATAGACATACCAAATCATTCAGCCTGTCCCCCCATCTATCCATCCGTATACCCATGTTTGCCTTCACTGACAACACAGTACTCTATGTGCAAAAGGGTTCATCTTTGTTGTCTGTACCTCCCAATGTACCTCTCTATGTCTTTCTCATCCTCAATGCTGCCATATTGGTCACTCACATTTCGTACATTGCCCTTCTCTTCACCCGAATCAATATTTATCTCTATCTATCTAACAGCGTTCCCTCCCACCCCTGGTAACCAACAAAGAAAATTCCCTTCAATAGATAAACCTTTCCTTAACTTTTACAATAACGGACTAATACAATATTTGTCCTTTTGTGATCGACTTATTTCACTCAGTATGATGTCCTCCAAATTCATCCACGCATGCGGTGTTTTGCAGATTCTACATTATTCTTTAGCAATACGTAGTATTCCATTGTGTGTATGTACCATAGTTAGGTTATCCATTCCTCAGTTGATGGACACCTAGGTTGTTTCCATCTTTTGGCTGTTGTAAATAGTGCTGCGATGGAACATGGGTGTGCATATGTCTGTTCTTGTCATGGCTCTCACTTCTTTAGGGTATATACCTAGTAATGGAATGGCTGGGTCAAATGGAATTTCTGTTTCCAACTTTTGAAGGAATCGCC
>NW_006921826.1:2907376-2916475 GCF_000298275.1 Orycteropus afer afer | reverse complement strand
TCAAGGCTCAGCAGTCCAAGATTATCTTCTGTGTCTGTGTTAATTGGTTTCCCTTTTCTTTGTTGAAGAGGGTCTGTGCAGTCTTTCTGCCTAGTTTGCCATCTTGCCAGAACCGCTCACATACCAACATTTCTTGATCCAATCTTTTGTTCTGTTGTTAGGCTTGACAGGTTCGGGTTCTAAGGACCCAGGATAGAAAATATGAGACACTTGTCTTTTTGACCTTCTTAAGAACAGTTGCAAAATAACAAATTACTGTTACATCATCCCTGTTTGCTCTGGTATTGTATTTTAGAGTATTTCCCTTGAGAGTATAAATGATACTAAAATTTAGCAGTTAATCATCATTGTTGTGCTAAGACACTTGCCTGCTAACCAGACGGCTGGCGGTTCAAACCCACCAGCCACTCCTTGGAAGGAAGGTTGGGTATTCCTACTTCCGTAGTGATGCTGCCTCGGAATCCCAAGGAGGGGTCGCTATGAGTCGGGGCCGACTCAATGGCAAACAACAACAACAACAACAAACATTGTTGTATTCATTTATCATTAGTGCAAGATGTAGCCATGCTATGTTGCATTGGGTTTGTTCTGTGAATCATTTGGAGTCTTTATAAGCAATAGAAAAAGATTCTGTCTTAGGCAAAGGGGAAATACATTTGAAGGCAGAACAGGACTGCCAAGCCTCAGGGTGGACTGAAATCTAGGTGCAGTTCTTGGATCTCAGCAGCAAGAACCGGCAGGCTTTCTCATTAGGATGTTCCATAAAATCACAGCATCTCTTGCTCACTCCTGCCTTCCTCTCTACTCAAAATCACGTTCCCAGGAGAGAGAATTTAATTAGTTTAAGCTGGATCAAATTTCCTTCTCTGGATGGCCAGAGGAATGATTACTATGATTTGCAAAGTAAGGGAGAAAAGTAGGGGCTGAACATACTAGTCAGCTATAGTATAGCTGACCTTTGGTTGATTTCACATGGGAATATAAAGAATGAAGAAACATTAGTTCTAGGTTGTACTTATTTGTAAGTTGTTTTCTAGCAGTGTAATAATACACTGTAGACTTCTAATGCTTTTCTGGAAAAAATATTAGAATTTAAATAGGATTATTTGTTTGGTGGGTTTTTTGATATATTTCAAAATTAAGAAAATAAATTAAGATATCTGAGAATCAATGAACAATATTTCCCATATTGGCATAATTAATCTGAAAACAATATTGATTGTTATTCTATAGCTTTTTTGTTCCATAACAGTTACTAATTGAGCACATCCTATTTCTGTAAGACACATAAGGAGCCCTTGTGGAGCAGCGGTTAAAGCACTCAGCTCCCCAACCAAAAGGTCGGTGGTTCAAACCTACCAGCCTCTCTGAAGGAGAAAGATGTGATAGTCTGCTTCCACAAAGATTTACAGCCTTGGAAACTCTGTGGGGCAGTTCAATGCTGTTCTCAGGCGTTGCTATGAGTCAGAATCAACTCAGCAGCACCGGCTTTAGTTTGGTATAGAACATCTCACTGCCATGGAGTTGTTTCCCACTCATAGCAACCCCCATTGGGTTTCCGAGGCTGTAAACTTTATGGAAATAGATTGCCCAGTCTTCCTTCCATGGAGCAGCTGGTGGGTCATACAGCTATGATAATTGAAAGTATTTTTTAAAGGAGCTCTCGTAGCTTAGTGCCTAAGGCATCTGACTGCTAACCAGAAGGTTGGTGGTTCAAACCCACCAGCCCTTCCTTGGAAGGAAGATGGGGCAATCTACTTCCGTAGTGATGCTGCCTTGGAAACCCAAGGAGGGGTCGCTATGAGTCAGGTCCGACTCGACGGCACATAACAAGAACAACAACAACACTTGAACACTTGAGTGATCATATGTGTAATGGGAATTTCGCTGAGCAGTAAGAGGCAGTTACGATGAACTATTAACATGTGTATATGATAATAGGGAGTTTTGTGTGTTCTTTTATTTTTTTAAAGCAAGCTTGGGAAAATTTGTAGTGAGAAGGGAATTGTATGTTTCTGTTAAATAGGTGTATGTGTGTATGTATCCCATCATTTATGTAACTGTCACAGTTTATGTACTACATACTAAACCTTATTTCATATATGAATTATTTAATCATAACATCCTATTTGTGTAGTAGGTCCTCATTTTACATCAGGACTCTCTTGCACAGCATGTGTTTGGATTTAAAGGAACTATAGTCTCAATTCCCTCTTAGGGCACTAGTGACTAAATGTTCTAGTAAACACTTAAAATTTCTTCCCTGTGTCCATAATAGGATAGCCCAGGGCTGTTGTGGATATCTTTAACCACATTTTCATGCTCAAACTATTTAAGTGGAACCATTAGCAATTCTTAGTAAGACTTGGTTATTGAAAAATGTTTTAATGTTTGAGTGAGTAAGCTTTACACTAAGGTATGATTTCAAGACTTTTGCAGCTAGACTTTTCCACTAGGAAAATATCACATGTAGTAAGGGTTCTAAATCCTAGTGAAACTAGGAAAAACTCATTAAGGAATTAAACCACTTCATCCTTTCTGAAGTCATCTATCAGAACCACCTGCCTAAAATAAAATAATTAACATACCATCCTTCCATCATGGTATTGCTGTCATTAATTTCTGAATGTTTGGAAGGAATTTCCCTAATCATAAAAGCATGGGATAAAAAAGGCTAATAATATTGTCATGAGAGTTAAAGAAGTAATAGCTTACAGTGAAGGAGGCAGAAAAAGTATAAAAAGCAAGTGAGGATTGTCTTTAGTGATATCTGAGTTATTTTAAAGAAAACTAAATTAAAGTCAGTATGCCTTTTTGGTATATGTTTTAGGATTCTATCAGAATTGGTGGTAAATTTGCACATGTGCAAAATAATAATAAAATATGTACCAGAAAGTTTATTGGAATGTTGTGATGGCAAACAATTGGAAACAACCTAAATGCCTGTCCTTGTGGGACCAATTTAATAAATGATTGTCCACCCATACACGAAGGAATACAGTGCAGCTTCTAAAACAATGAAGAGGATTATGGAATAAGTACTAAGATTTGTTAAGTGAAAAAAGCAAGCTGCCAAAGTGTGTGTGTATATTTTGCTACCATTTATATATATGGGATAAAATAATATATAAATATGTGTTTTTATTTACTTAAATTACATGTTAATCCCTAGTATTCTTGTACCTCTTATGATTTCACTTTTCATGTTGACCTCCTTTTTTTTTTTGACTTTTCAGGTGCTAATTTCATAAAGTAGAAGTTTCATCCTGAGTTTATAGTATGACTCTCTCACCTTTAGATCCTTGTCCAAGGATATTATTTTAGCTAGAGATGAGCAAGATCCAGGGACCTGTCACTAACCATACTCACAAGACTGATTTATAAATTGATAAATTAGAGTTCCAAGAGAGCCAATATGTGGGGGGCGGTTACTTATATTTTTGGTTCAGTCCATGTAGTAACAGAAACTTCAAGTTTCAGAGTTGCTTGACACACTGTTAGGACACTGCAAATTATATGAATATGTACATTAAATTAGGGTAATTGTACAAATTTCTATTATCTTAGAGATATTTTTATGTAGATAACTGTTACAAATAATTAACTAGATTGCTACATGCCCTACCTAATGCCAAAAACAGCAAACCGATAGGTTTCTTTCTTTTTTCTTTCCACGTTTTTTTCTCTTTTAAAAAGAAGGGCTATGTCTTCCTATCTTCCTGAAACCTGAATTCTCTAATTTCTAGAGTGTTTCAGGATCATCACTCAAACATACTATAGTGGGGATAGAGGAAGGACCGTCAAACTGTTCTGATGCCTCTAAAGAATCAGTATACGTGACAAATACTTGGGTTTCTTAAGTGATATTGGCATTTTAACAGAATATAAATTATTAATTCACTTTGGAAATAGATATATTATTTGTCATTTATTGTCAGGCTCAGTTTTCTCTTATCTTACATTTCAGGGAGGAAATAATGCTGGCCATACAGTTGTTGTAGATTCTGTAGAATATGATTTTCATCTTTTACCCAGTGGCATAATTAATCCAAATGTTACTGCATTCATTGGTAAGTATATAGTGTTAACTGAACTACTTGGGGATTTTTTTTCTCCAAAATTCATAATGTTCATTTTTTGATTATCAAACCTGATTTCATTTCTCACTTACCAAATGGTTCATTGATCCCTTTAAATTTTGGCCATGGTGCCTTGTAAAATATACCTAATTTTGGCTTTTTAACTCTTTGAGACCTTTTCGTGGTAATATTTTTTGGAAAACTACTTTGCATTTATCAGTGATTGTTGGCAGTCTTAAATTTATTAAGTATTATAGATCATCGAATTGAGTTTTCAGCCACTTTTGGCTGTAAAACTAAAAAACCAAGCTCATTGCTGTAGAGTCAGATCCGACTCATAGGGACCCTGCCTTGGGTGTCCAAGGTAGTATCATTATGGAAGCAGATTGCCCAACCTTCCTTCTCATTTTTGACTATGACCCACAGTAAAAATTACAATAGGTCTGTTTCACAGGTTGATTTAGAACCCTTACTACCTGTGATGTAATTTGCTATTTTCTCCTTTTTTAATTTTTAAAAAATGCTAATTGATTTTATGAACACTAATTGGGTGTTTTTCTCCAATTTGAAAGACATTGATCTAGAGTCTACTGTAATCTGGTTTGATTTACCTAAAGTTGCAAAACTAGTTTATTTAAACATAAGTTAATTTAAACATATGTTAAATTATGTATAATTTTAGTGTTATATTCTATGTATATTATGTATTCACATTGTACCACTATTTAAAACATATAATAATTTCTGTGATTATCTCCCAATAAATCAGAATGTCCCATTAGTCTAAGTATCTCCTCTACTATTCTAGATAAAGCATTATTATTAATGTCTGTATTATAATATCATTATATAAGGAGCCCTGATGGCATAATGGCTAAGTGCTTGGCTGCTAACCAAAAGAAGAATTGGTGATTAGAACACACCCAACTACTCTGTGGGAGAAAAGGCCTGACAGTCTGCTTCTGCAAAGATTACAGCCTGGAAAGCCCTATGGGGCAATTCTGCTCTGTCACATGGAGTTGCTATAAATCAAAATGGACTTGATGGCCCCCAACAATGATAAAAATAGATGTCTGTATTATAATGTTGTTATTTATGTTTGTAGATGTCTACGGTTGAGATTTATTTGTTTGCCTTTAGGAAATGGTGTGGTAATACATCTACCTGGATTGTTTGAGGAAGCAGAGAAAAATGTTCAGAAAGGAACAGGTAGGAAAGGATGAGTCTATTTTGCCTGGTAACCAGTAATTTTTTTTTAGGAGCTTATGCCAGGAAAATGTAACATTTTTGTTTTAATAATACTTTAAAGTTGCAGGTTGTTGTAGGACAAATATTTTAAATGTTGGTTATTAAATTTTGTTCTTTTTAATCAGTAAATTGAACAACAGACAATATAATAAGTCTTAATTTTTAACATAGTGGTAGTCTGCAAACTTGTTTGATTTGCTATACTTAAAATTATCAGAAGCCTTATTTGTGCTCCATTTAGCCTCCTTTTTCTTCTGCAAAAATGGCAGTGGCACCTTCTAACCTACTCTTAATTTCACAAGGGTTAGAGGAACATAAAGATCAGCAGCCCAAGGCTGAGTCCTGTGAAGCTGAGGTCAGACATTCCTCCATTCTCCAACCTTTTTACTAATACTGACACCAACTGTCCCTCCCAAGGCACTCTCTATGTGTCTGCTGGGTTTGATAATTCATTGCAGTGGCCACACAGAACTCACAGACAATACTCACAATTATGGGTTTTATTAGGGAAGTAACAGGTTACAATTCAGGATCAGTAACACTGTATCCTGAGTTCTTGGATCAGGACAGTCTCAGCCCTGCCTAAAGGCACACCTCTTTTTGGCTCTTGGCCCTGCAGCCCCTCGGCCTCTGCCATACTTGGGCAAATGTTGCAAAGCTCCTTTAGCTCTGCTAATAAGTGCCCAGAGACGCCTCACTCTGCCAGTAAGCCTCAGCTGGAAGACAATCAGCTCTGCCGTCGGCAAACTTGCCCCACAGGCACCCCCCTCCACCAGCTGCCTGCGTGAAGGTGCTCGGCTCCACGGACCAGGATGCCACAACACTGTCATGCTGGTGTTCTGGTTCTGCTGCTTCTGGTTCTCTACCACCACCACTTGCTGTCTCTCCAGTGTTACTGCCTTCTGTCTCTAAAGAGGTTCTCAGAGTAGGGCCCCTGGGTCCAAAGGATGCACTCTGCTCCCATCTCTTTGTGGTGGTAGTCATGTCCCTGCTTTCCACCTCTGGGATGGTTAATTTCAAGCCTAGTGGGATGGCAAAACTGACCAATCCCCACACTAGTGTTCTATTCACTTTGTTTTCATGGTCCCACTCCCATTTGGGTGCCATGTACCTTATTTGCATTATTAGCAAGCTATCCAGTCCTGTTGGTGGTCCACAAGCATCTGACATTTACATAGTCCCACTCAGTCATTTGGTGAGAGTAACAAAGACTATGGCTAGAAGGGACCTTATTAAGTAATTCATTGGACATATTTCCCAAACCAGGAACTGGCTTATGGGAGGTGGGGGAACCTCTGAAGCCCATTTTGCATGCTGTCATCCTTGTTTTCAGAGGATTTAGAGCTCTCCTTGGTTTTACAATGTAGAGGTGAAAAGGTTTTGTTTAGGTTCTTCCCTCCAAATAAAGGACATGCTCCTTTTATGCAATGTATCCTTTCAGAAAATAACTGTGGTTTCCTACCTTTTGGGGTTTTAGAAATGTCTTTACATTCAACATAGTAACCTCACTAGAATTTCAGAATATAAATAATACACAGTTGAGGAAAATTAATATGCTTTCCCTTTAGTTTAGCTCAAATTTAAATTAATTATATTACTGTTGTTAAAATTTATTGTTTAAGTTTAAAATTGGCCATCTATTCCCTCCAGTGTTCTAGCAACTAACTCCAAATTTGCAAAATCCTGTCTTGCTATTATTATCTCTTTTGTCCTCCCTTCATTTTTTGGTCATGTGTCCTAGTCCCTCCGTTTGAAATAAGTCAACTTGAGGTTCCCATGCTGCCCTCTGTTCTCTGTCATCTCCTTTAACAACTTTGTCTTGTCCACATTCCCTTCTGTCCTGTCTTTGGATTCATGTATCTATTCATTCAGCAATCGTTTTTGGAACACTTTATTTGATGATCAGCTCTGTGCTATGAAAACTCATGCTTTCTGCTCTAAGGCATCTGCAGTTATATGGAGAAGCATATTAATAATAAATAAATAATTATAGTTCAATGTGATACATGCAATAATAGACTAATTTGGAAGAATTAGAGGAAGTTTCCTTATTTTGTTTACTTACACTTTTTTATGTGAGTAAACAAAATAAGGAAACTTCTTAATTCCTCCAAAGTAGTCTATTACTCCATGTATCACAGTGAACTATAATTATTTGTTTATTTATAATTGCCTTTTGGGAAAGGGTGCCATTCTCAAAATTAACTCCTTTGTATATCGAATTTCTGCCTAGCCTTCTCTCTCACTCCCAGCAAAATAAAGCATTTTACTACCATTTACTTTTTGAATTTCTAGAAATATTTTATGTAAATTTTGCTGGCTTGCAGTTTGGAGCTCCTTAGAGCAAAAAACTTAAAAAGATAGTTTTTATGAGTCTAAAGGTGAGAAAATTTTTAGTAAATATCATGTTTCCTCTGTTGAAAAAAAGATAGTAAAGTTGTTCTTTCAATGAAAAACCTTTTAGACATTGTATTGATAAAGAAATTATGACTAAAAAGTTACTGTACAAAATGTTTAATTCAATATGTCTTTTCTCCCTCTTCCCTCTAGGTCTAGAAGGCTGGGAAAAAAGGCTTATCATATCTGACAGAGCTCATATTGGTAAGGGGAACATAATGCATTTGTTTATAACTTTTTTTTTTTAATCAGAACTTTATCGGATGAAAGCATTTAATAACCATTTTTCTTTTTTTTTAATTTAAAAAATGTGTTATAAAACATTTCAAACAGAAACAAAGACTAAAACGATGAACCCCATGTGCCCATAGCCTAGCTTTTAATTGTAGTTAAACTGAAGTAAGATGAATTATAATAATTAGTATCCAAATATATAACATTATTATTAATTTTTATTAATTTTTCCTTTGTTTTTGCTTTTTTGACAAGGGCCAGGAGCTCTGGTGGCACAGTGGTTAAGTGCTCAGCTGCTAACCCAAAGGTTGGTGGTTCAAACCCACTAGCAGCTCTGTGGGAGAAAAGACCTGGTGGTCTGCTTTGGAAAAGATTTCAGCCTAGGAAACTATGGGCAGTTCTACTCTGTATAGGGGCGCTGTGAGTCAGAATGGACTAACGGCACACAACAATAAGCTCAAAATTACCTATTTCTGAAGAAGGGGTTAGTTAATCAAATTAACAATATAATAGTATTTTATGAGACATAAGCCTGTTAAAAAATAAGTCATATGAAAATATGCAATAGTTGGAAACAAAGAAGAATTACCAGTGGTTGGAAAATTTGGCCTTGGTGACAGAAATAATGCTGGAACTCGCATGGTAGAATTTTGCAAGACCCATGACTTGTTCATTGCAAACACCTTTTTTCAACAACACGAATGGCGGCTCTACACATGGACTTTACCAGATGGAATACACAGGAATCAGATTGAGTACATCTGTGGCAAGAGGCAGGGGAAAAGCTCAATATCTTCAGCCAAAACCAGGCCAAGAGCTGATTGTGGAACAGACCATCAACTGCAAGTTCAACTTGAAGTTAAAGACAGTTAAAACAAGTCCAAGAGAGCCAAAATATGATCTTGAATATATCCCTCCTGAATTTACAGACCATCTAAAGAATAGATTTGATACATTGAACACCAGTGACCAAAATCCAGAAGAATTGTGGGAGGATATCAAGAACATTATCCATGAAGAAAGCAAGAGATCACTAAAAAGACAAGAAGGGAAGACCAAAATGGATGACAGAAGAGACTCTGAAACTTACCCTTGAGTGGAGAGTAGCTAAAGCCAATGGAAGAAATGACAAGATAAAAGA
>NW_006921826.1:2894605-2904831 GCF_000298275.1 Orycteropus afer afer | reverse complement strand
AACAACAACAACAACGTACTGGATTAAGAAGTGCTAATGGTACAGTAGGAGCTCTGGTAGCATTGTTCCTAAGGCACTTGACTGCTAACCAGAAGGTTGGTGGTTCAAACCCATCAGCCCCTCCTAGGAAGGAAGGTTGGGCAATCTACTTCCATAGTGATACCGCCTCGGAAACCCAAGGAGGGGTCACTATGGGTCAGGTCTGACTCGATGGCACATAACAACAATGGTACAGTGGTTAAGGCATCAGCTGCTAATCAGAAGGTCACTGGTTCAAACCCACCAGGTGCTCTGTGGGAGAAAGATGCAGCAGTTTGCTTCCTTAAAAATTTATAGTCTTGGAAACCCTATGGGGCAGTTCTGCTCTATCTTGTGGGGTCACTGTGAATCAGAATCTGTTCAGTTGCAGTGGTTTTTGTTTTGGTGGGTTCTGGAATAAAATCCTAATTTTTATGTGAAAATGTCCCCATCCCAATTGTATTGTTTCCCAGCAGCTGCTCAATCTATAAAATCTGAAAAGGACAGTTTTTTATTATTACTGCAGAACATTTTTGCTTAAATATGTATTATCCTATATATTGCCTACACGTAGACCAAGGTAGCATTTGTGCTGAGGACTTTTATAGCTGATTGTTAGTGTAACTGGATAAAGTGTGTGAGATACTTCTGTATTTTCTGTAATATTAAGTAAGCTTATGCATAGTTTGTGTTTCACCTGACTGTATTTAATCTATGAAAATGTAAATTACTGGTAATAATTGTATTTATATTATACCTTTTCCTTGAAAACCTCATGGTACTTGGTATAGTTATTACTACTTATTTATTTTTTTTAGCAAAACTGCTATTTATAGTTTTAGAGTAATTAATAGCATAGCATAACCAAGACAAAAAAGGAAGAAAGAAGCTTTACTTTTCCAAATAATAACATGTAATTTGGTTAAGAATAAAGTTTTGTTTTTTTCTGAGAAAGGAAGTTGTAAATGTGACATTTTGTTTCCCATTTTAAACATCTGATTTTTAAAAGAAACCCATCCTCACAGCCTGGAATCTAAGTAGATTAAAATATTTTTTTGGTTACTAGCCACTCCTTGGAAGGAAGGTTGGGCAATCTACTTCCATAGTGATACTGCCTCAGAAACCCAAGGAGGGGTGGCAATGAGTTGGATCCAACTTGACAGCAGTGAGTTTGGTTTGCTTATTTTAGAACTTTGATGTATTTCTAACAAAATCTATAATATAGGAAGCAATCTAGTGTTATTAATATTTAATTATTCTTACTGATAAAAATACCAAACCAAACTCACTGCCATCAAGTCAGATCCGACTCATAGCGACCCCTCCTTGGGTTTCTAAGACGGTATTATTAAGGAAGTAAATCTCTCAGTCTTCCTTCTGAAGAGTGGCTGGTGGGTTTGAGCCGCTAGCCTTCTGGTTAGCAGTCAAATGCCTTAGGCACTACACCACCAAAGCTCTTCTCCTAGATATATAATGAAAAATAATTACGTTAGTGTGAAGTACTTTTGTACTATTTTTGTCCACTTACATGCACTGGTCATTAACCTTATACAAATTTTATTCTGTTACCATGAGCCATCTTTAACTTCTCTCCTTTTCATAGTTATTTTTGTATAGTCTTTTGTTATTCATTGTCCCTGTCTTATAGATAAAGTAAGGCACTGAATTGTTAGATGATGAAAGGTACCCCTTGTCTATGGAACTTTCCAATAGTTGTTTCTGTGCTATGTGAAATTTGATATTTTATTCAAAGTTCCATAATTGAAGATTTCAAAATATGGATAATACCTAATTCCTATCCTTTGAGTAACATAATTTCAATGTACATAATCTGATAATTATTTTGACTATGTGTAGATAGAAACATGCAGATGATATCAGTCTGTTAAAAAAGTATGACATAGTACAAAGATATAACTGGGTTCTAGCCTGGGTTTCCACCATGCATTACAAATGCTTTGGGTCTGTCACTTGACAATTTGCATATTTGGGTATAGCGCAGTGGTTAAGCAAGTTATTTAACTGCTTTGAACTACAAAAAACAAGAAGTCATACAGAGGGGTCAAAGGACCAGCTAAGTAACAGGAAAGTAATTAATGTTGCTTAAACCATAACAATTGTGAATTAGTTTTTATATTTTTAAAGAGTTTTCCTTTTCCATAAATGCATGTTATTAAAGAAAAGTATTCTGGTAGAAGACAACTGAGCCCAGACAGGATATGCTCTCAGACTGAAATTTAGATGTTAGTAGTAATATGTGTTCATTAAAATATATATTATTAAAAAATCTGTAAGAAATATTGCATTATCTTTAATACAGTCAATTATGAGCATTGGTTCCCTTCATCAGTAAAACAAGGTTGTATCCATGAGGAAAAGAATTTTACAAGTTTTATTCATATATACACTTAAGACTCAAGTGTCCTATCCCACTTGGTCAAGATGTGTTACCTTTATCCAAGGAGGTATTGGTCTGCGGTTTTCTTTAGTTGTGCTGCTTTATCTGGAAGTATTACTCTATTTTATGGCTTATGTATAGGAGTGGCATTATTTCTTCATTAAATTTTTGATAGAATCTTTGTAGGAATGTTTTCAGTTTGAATTTATTTCTCTAGTAAATATAGGGACATTTACATTTTTCTTTTTTTTGGGGGGATTAGCTTTTTCATTTTTCAAGTCTGTCTGTTTTTGTCTTGTATGCTTTGAAGCTCTGTTAGGTGTATGCATATTTTAAATGATTACGTTTTAGGTGAATTAGTTCTTTTATCATTATGAAATGTCCCTTTTTATATTTGTGGTAATATTCCTTATCCTGATATCTACTTTGATTTAATAATAGTTACTAGAGTTTTTTTGGTATTTGCATGGTTTATCATTTTCCATCCTCTAATAAGCTGTCTTTATATAATGCATTTCTTATAGACAAGATATAGTCTTGCTGTTTTACCCAGAATATATGCCATTGAATTGGAAGGTTTAGACTATTTTAATGTAGTTAATTATTATTAAGGTTAAGTTTATATCTGCTCTTTGTTTTCTATTTGTTCTATCTATTTTTGTTTCTCTTTTTGCCTGCTTTCTTTTGAATATTTTTATGTTCTCTCCAATATTAGCTTATTGGCTGTACTTCTTGCTTTATTAATATTAGTAGTTGCTCTAGAGTTTATAACATACATCTTTAACTTACCATGGTCTAACTTCAAATAATAGCATATTTCACCTTTTTTTTTTTTTTGTATTGTGATTTGGGTAAAGATTTACAAAGCAAATTTACTTTCCCTACAGCAGTTCACATATACTTTGTCTCATGACATTGACCACAGTTTACCACAATGCAATGGTTTCCCTCCCACTTCCTCCTGATAGTTACCTCTTCCCAGTGTCCATCCTCCATACACTCTTGCCCTCTGAGCTGTTTCCCTGTGCATAAGCAGCCCTTCTCTCTCTCATGATTGTTCTCTCCAAGGAGTGTATCTACCTCAGGTAAGTGTTCAGCTCATATGCCTGTCTTTTGTTTGGCTGGAAACCACAGGTGTGGGTTCAATTCCAGACCTGAAGGGCAGTTAGGGGCCATAGTCTCAGTGGTTCCATCAGGCTCTATTGGACCAGCAAACCTGATCCCCCCTCTTTTTTATATTTCACCTATCATATAGGGTTTTTGCAATGAAATTCTTCCATTTCCCTTGTCCTGTCCTTTGTGCTATTTCATACATTTCACTGCTACATTATATTATAAACTCCACAATACATTGTTAGTATTTTGCTTTAAATAGTTAATTGTCTTTGCAAGAAATGTAAAAATAAGGAAGTAGCTAGCCAATTCTTTGTGTCACAATGCTAAAGCAATTGCACAAGGGCCTATACAATAGGTGCCTGTTGAGGGAAAGAGGCCTGAGAAATGTTTAGACGATTTAAAATATTTTAAACCTTTGAAATCCAGGTTTGTTACATGTCTGTCCGTCATTCAACAACTATGTTGAATGCCTACTCTGTGTCAGATACGATATTGGACACTCAGTAGTAGAAAAAACAAGGAAAATTCCCTGCCTTTGTGGAGCTTACAGTGTAGTAAGGAAATACAGTGAATGAGATAAATACTGCATGGCATATAGTGATAAGTTCTGGGGAGAAAAAAATAAAGCATTAAAAGGAGCCCCAGGTACTGTTAGGCAGATAGAGGAGGACACGGGGACCCACAGTTTTAGATAGTGGCCAGAGAATGTGTCACTGAGAAGATGACATTTGAGTAAAGACTGAAGGAGGTAAGAAAGCAAGCAAAGTGGGTATTATGTGTGTAGATAAAACATGTAATTACATTATGTATAATAATAAAAGGGTTACTTCATCACACTGATTACATTTTAACTTTAATAGTGTTAATAAAAACATAAACCATTGAAAGTGCACAATTATCTTTCATTTTAAAAATTAAACTGAAACCCTGTGCTGACACTTTTAAGTTTGTTTTCAATGTTTAAGTTGCAGAAAATGGAAGAGATAACTTAAAGCAACTTCAGACAAAGACCATTCTTTATCTTAATATTAGAGCTGTTAGGGCTCCATGCCATGATAAAGCCTTATGAAAGTAATTAGTATGATTACACTAATAACTTCCTGAGGCCTAGGAAAACCTTAAGAACAGTATGAGCTATGTGACAAGGTACAAAACTAATTTATTAAAAATATGGTTCACTTGTTTTCCATGCACCATTTATTATAACTTGCCAGTTCCTCATAACTTACTTGAATATAGGACAGAAAACAAATATTTAAATATACATACTTTTTTTGTTTAAAGAAGGGGCTCACTCAAGGTTCTCAATCTTGTCATAACCAATTTACAAAGTTAAGGTTCAGTGAAACAGCTGCTCAGAAATTTATTCTGGTCCTTCAAAAGTGGTGAGAAAAGCTATTGGCTGAGCATCAAAATATGAGCACAATAATAAACTAATGCCTGTATCATGTGATAGCTATTTATTGATCAAGGTCAAGAATCCATGTGTTAGTCAAAAGTAAACATCTTTACTTAGTACAGCACAGTACAGTGTACACAAAAAGTATACACATGTATTTTACCTGCGTAATCACCTTGTACCTTAAAATATAGAACCTTTCTAGTACCCTGAAAAGGCACTCTAATGGCCTTTCCTAGTCATTATCATCCCATACCCCTTTCACCAAAGGTAACCACTATTCTTAGTTCTCTTGCCATAGATTAGTTTTGTCTGTTTTTGAAATTATAGAAAATCATGCATCATGTACTCTTCTGTAGCTGCTTTCCATCCAGCATTACATATGTAAGCTGTTCCATGAAGCAATATTTATTCTTTTTCATTGCTGTATAATACTCCATTTGGTGAATATACCATAATTTATTTATTTCTTCTACTATTGATAGAAATTCCAGTACTGGGCTATTACAGATAATACTGCTCTGAACATTCTTGTAGATGTTTTTTGGTATACAATATGCCTGTTTTAAGGATGCTGCGGCAACCTAGTTTTGTGACACTGAAATAGGTAAATGATTTGCAAAATACTGTTAAATCACCCAATAAAAATTTAGCTTCTGTGATGTCACTAACTAATGTAACACCTGTAAAATTCCCATCCTGTAACCGGTAGAGCAGCCTATTGATCATACAAAGTTATGGGGGAGAATTAGGGAAGAGTACTTACAAGGTTTTAGGAGCTCTGGTAGCATAGTGCCTAAGGCACTTGACTGCTAACCAGAAGGCTGGCCGTTCAAACCCACCAGCCACTCCTCAGAAGGAAGGTTGGGCAATCCTACTTCTGTAGTGATACTGCCTCGGAAACCCAAGGAGGGGTCGCTACGAGTCGGGGCCAACTCGACGGCAAATAACAACAACATAGCATTAAAGAGTTTGGATTAAAAGGACCCAAGAGTAGAAAGAGGCTATAGTTTTAGTGAGAAATGACGATGGCTTAGGACTAGTGAAGAAGTCAGTATCAATATCAATCCTAGATTTCTAGAATCTAAAGTCTGAAGAAAAATGGATGTTTTGTAAACTGAGCTTTATAGAATTTAAGGGTAAGATGTTCTTAATGACTCTTAATTAATAGTATAGGCATATTTCAATATTAGTGTCCGATTGGCATTATAACCATCACCCCATCTGAATGATAACTGTTCCTCACCTCCCTATTACTGTTATTTCAAATAATTTATCCATTTAATTTGTCATAATGAAATGAGACTGAAAGGATTTATAACTTCAGTAATTTAAAATACAATATATTTTGCTTTCTTGTATCACTTTGTTTCAACAACAAACTTGGATTTTTTTTTCCCCCCCGCTCAGTATTTGATTTTCATCAAGCAGCTGATGGTATCCAAGAACAACAGAGACAAGAACAAGCTGGAAAAAAGTATGATATTTTTATATGGTTTAAGTATATCTAGACCCTTATTTTTAACTTCTAGGCCATACATTTAAGATAAAGTATTAGAATATTCTTTTTAGGCTTCAGAGAAAATTAATAGGATTGTTTTTTTTAAAAAAGGAAGTAGCATAAACAAAAACTAGTCATATATAACTTCATTCTTTGTGATGATATAACTATAAAAACTGCATCTTTCTTGTGTGACTTAAAGCTTGTTTTGATTTGTCTTTAAGTTTGGGTACCACTAAAAAGGGCATTGGCCCGGTGTATTCTTCCAAAGCTGCTCGGAGTGGACTTAGGATGTGTGATCTTGTTTCTGACTTTGATGGCTTCTCTGAGAGGTAATTAACTTGTGTTTCAAAATGGAAAAAGGGAATGGATTTCAGAATTTTAAAAAAACCTATATGCAGTTGGGAAAATCAGTACTCTAGCTTAATAATGGAGTTAGCTTTTTTTTCCTTTCATTTGAAATATTAAAATTATTTCTATTACATCTAATAGGTCCTTAATTTCCAATTCACTTCATGAGAAGTCTCATGATGGTGATAAAATAACAGTACCTCAAGAAGACAAAGCTGGAATTATATTTACGCTTGGAATTTGGAATGGTTTGTTGAGAAACAGGTGTTGCCAGGGGTGTATGGCACAGTCGTTTGGTAGAGTCACCACTTTCTAGGGTCTTGATCCTTTAGATTTTCAAGTCTAGAGACTCCATTATATCCTCCCACCCAGAAATTAATTAGCTTTAGGTACTGGTGAGTTCTTCTGTACCAAGCTCACCTTGAAAAATAGAAATGCCACATTAACAAATCTCTGTAAGAAACCTGACAATCACCAGAAAGCCATACAGTCAGTCAGTGATGGGGAGTTAGCTGATTGCATTTAATGACAATTGGTGTCAAAGCTACAAGTATTTGATTTTTCCATCTTTAGTCAGCTATTTATGTTTGCACTGACAAGACACTGCCACTGAAAAATATTAGAGACAAGTTGCTAATGTCATGTAGACTGTTTTTCACACAGTATAATTAATTTAGATTTTAGTTCTTTTAATTACAATCAAATATTTGTCACCACCCCACATACATACACACATATCACCTTAATTATAATTGTGTTGTTGGTATTTCCAAACTTAAGTAAAAAAAATTGGGGCTTTATCGTTTATTCAGATGGCTCATCTCATTTATTAAATTTTACTTCTGATTTCATTTTTCAGAAAGTAACTTCAATTTGAGGATTAGCTTGCTATTAAGACCATTTATCATGTACAGAAGTCATGTGAATCCAGTGATATTTTTCAGAGTGATAATTTTAAGCAGAATTAATGTCTTAATTTTATGTATTTCTCAGGTTCAAAGTTCTGGCTAATCAGTACAAATCTATATATCCTACTTTGGAAATAGACATTGAAGGTGAATTACAAAAACTCAAGGTAATGTTTTCTGACATTTTTCATGTCGTTTTTAACATTTGTTTACCAAATTGGAATCTAGATCTCATTTATTCAGGGTTTATGTGAGGAACTGAAAATAAAATGAAAATTACATTGTAGCTGAGGAGAAACACATAAAGTAGATATTATAGTATTAAAAGTAGGATCTCTCATGGCACAGTGGTTAAGTACTCAACTGCTAACCAAAGGATCAGTGGTTTGAACCAGCAACTGTGCAAGAGAAAGATGAGACAATCTGCTTCTGTAAAGTTTTACAGCCTTGGAAACCCTACAGGGCAGTTCTACTCTGTCCTGTGGAGTCACTGTGAGTCAGAATTCGACATGACAGGTTTTGCTTTGTAGTATTAAAAAATACTACAACAGATATGTGTTAAGTATTATAGATAAGAACTGGTAAAGGGGATTGTTTGTCCTTTTTTAAATCTGAAAGTATGTAGACCTGAAAAACATGGCATATTTGAATAACTTCATATAATATGGCTTAAACAAAATATTGGGTGGGAAGCAAGGAGCAGGACTAGTACCTGAAGATAAAATTAGACAGACAGGGAGCAGATCATGGGTCTCATCTGCAGTGATAGGGAGTTTAGCTTTCATCCTGGAGATAATGAAAAACCATTAAATAATTTTGAACAGAAAGACTAGATTTGTGTAAAAATTTGGAGGATTCCCCAGCAAAGGGATGAGTAAAAGATAACTTTAAAGTCAACAAGCCCATTTAGGAATGGTGCCATATAGGATCAACCACTTTTATGGTGTTATCTTTAGAGACAAATACATTAGGGGCCAAAGATTAGGTCCACAGTTGGCAACTATTAACATGTCTGTAGCACCTGAATCAGTCAGTGGTCAAGTCTCTCATTCTGCCCACCCTTCCATTTCCCCACAATCTTTAGTGAATTTCAACCTGCTTTCTGCATATCTGATTATTACTCCTTCTCTTCTATAAATATCAACATCTGATTCCAGAACTGAATAGGAGTCTGCAAACCTCATATGCCATTCTGCAGTGGTCCTAGACCTCAGGTCTGTTCACTCACCAAATTCCTGATACAGTGAACTTCAAGAGACATTACAAATGTTACTTCAGTATATTGATTTTTACTTAAAATAGACTTATTTTTCTTTTCTCCATTCTGTCATGCAAGAAATACATTAAATTTATTACCAGCAACTTGGAAATATTTATATACTAAAGTATGGATATGACCTTATAAATGTTCCATGTGAAGTAGATGAAGAATAATGCACAGATGGGTCAGAAGATTCTTACAGGTGATAATATGTTGGGCTGCCATTAAGGGACAGGGAATATGATGAATGGAGTAGTCATTTCAGGCATGAAAAAGGAAATAAGAGATCAGAGACTGGAGCCAAGGGGGAACCATTTATCTATCAGTGTGTATAATTCATGAGTTAATCTTGGGATTTCCATATTTAAACATAGTTGAAACTAGAATTTTGTTGTGGTTCTACTATAGAGAAGCTCTTGTTTGTATTAGATTTTTAGCTGAATTATAAAATTAGGTGGTATTAGTAGTACTTTAAAATTTTTTGAGAACATTTATAATGTTAACATTTAAAACCATATTTTATGTTTACTAATAATACCACTGAGATATTTTATGGTAATTGTGAATACAAAGGGAAAAGAATATTAGCAATTAATTATTGAATATTTGCATGCTTGGCAGTGTAGCTTGTGGGCTATCACCACATTTTGAGAATCATTTTGATACAAGATTCAGAATTCATGGCCATATGGATTATAAATGCAACTTTTTAGTCTGAAAGATTGTTTGTGAAGTTTAAGTATTATTAGGTCTTTGCAGTGAGGTTAATTTAGAACCTTTGGGTTCCATTGTGTCTCTATTTTTCTTAAGCTGGTGTCTCTTTTCTGGTCCTGGAGAATCAGCCTGAGAGAACAAAGCTAATCCAAATGTTGCAATAGGGGGAGCACCAGCACCATCTCCTTTGTACTGCATTTTTCAGTGTTCAGTGTCATAAGTCAGGTAATTTATACTTGGACTGATTATATTGTAGATTTATCAGCATACATTGAAACTGGATTTTTGTCTTTGTGTCTAGGGCTATATGGAGAGAATTAAACCAATGGTGAGAGATGGTGTTTATTTCCTATATGAGGCCCTACATGGACCACCAAAGAAAATCTTGGTAGAAGGTGCAAATGCAGCACTGCTTGATATTGATTTTGGTAAGTGAAATATGACTTATGGGAAGCTTGACTGAAACCTAAAGTACTTGAGATATAAATAATTAATGTTAGCTTTTAGCTTGTATATTCAGGAGTGATGGAAGTTTGTGTGTGTGTGTGTGTGTGTGTGTG
>NW_006921826.1:2892874-2894410 GCF_000298275.1 Orycteropus afer afer | reverse complement strand
AGGAGTATATCTACCTCAGGTAAATGTTCAACTCATATGCCTGTCTTTTGTTTGGCTGGAAGCCACAGGTGTGGGTTCAGTTCTAGACCTGAAGTGCAGCTAGGGGCCATAGTCTCAGTGGTTCCACCAGGCTCTATCAGACCAGCAAACCTGGTCCCATTTTTTTTTCAAATGTTTTTGAGTTTTGATCCACATTCTTTTCCCTCTCTATCCAGGATCTCCTACATAGATCCCCCTCTGGGTGGTTGACAGTGGTAGCTGGGCACCATCTAGTTCTTCTGGTCTCATAGTTGTATAGGCTGCAGATCGCATGGTGTACCAGTCACTAGGACAAATTGTTTCCATGAATCTTTGTTTTTTTTCATTCTTCTTTGCTCTGGACGAGGAGAGACCTATCATTGAATCTAGATGGCAGCTTGCTAGCTTTTTAAGATCCCAGTCGCTACTCGCCAAAGTAGGAGGTGGAGCAGTGTTTTGTGTAGTATGTTATGGCAATCGAGCTTGATGTTCCCTGTGACTGTGGTCCCGAGCCCACAGGTTCAACTACTCGCTCCCTCTGGGTAGCTGGCTGTGACCAAGAAATGACTATAAACTTGTCCTTTGTCAGCTCTACTATACACCTGGGAATTCTTACAAAACATACAAATACACTTGTAGAACCATTGTCTGCCAGCCCTATACGTGGTCTTGGGTACACTCCCTGCTGCATAGACATACCTAATAGTTCAGCCTGCCCACCCATCTGTCCACTTGTATACCCATGTTTGCCTTCACTGACAATGCAGTGCTGTATGTGCAAAAGGGTTCATCTTTGTTGTCTGCACTTCCCATGTACCTCTCTATGTCTTTCTCTTCTTCAGTGCCACCATGTTGATCACTCACATTTGGTACATTGCCTTTCTTCTCACCCAAATCAATACTTATCTCTACTTGTCTAATAATAGTGTTCTCTCCTTTCTTCTCCCACCCCTGGTAACCAACAAAGAAAATTTCCTTCCATATATAAACCTTTCCTTGAGTTTTACAATAATGGACTAATACAATATTTGTCCTTTTGTGATTGACTTATTTCACTCAGCATAATGTCCTCCAAGTTCATCCACGTTACGCGGTGTTTTGCAGAGTCTAGGCTATTCTTTAGTGTTGCATAGTATTCCATTGTGTGTATGTACCATAGTTTGGTTATCTATTCCTCTGCTGATGGACATCTAGGTTGTTTCCATCTTTTGGCTATTGTAAATAGTGCTGTGATGAACATGGGTGTGGATATATCTGTTCTTGTTACGGCTCTCACTTCTTTAGGGTATATACCTAGTAATGGAATGGCTGGGTCAAATGGTATTTCTAGTTCCAACTTTTGAAGGTATCGCCATACTGCTTTCAACAACGGTTGTACCATTTTACAGTCCCAACAGCAGTGTAGGAGAGTCCCCCCATCTCCACAACCTCGCCAGCATTTGTTATTTTCTGTCTTGTTGAACTTTGCTACTAGTGCTGGAGCAAGATGGTATCTCATTGTTGTTTTGATTTGCATCT
>NW_006921826.1:2890864-2892573 GCF_000298275.1 Orycteropus afer afer | reverse complement strand
ATGGATATCCAGTTTTGCCAGCACCATTTGTTAAACAAACATTCTCTTCCCCATTTAATGGATTTTGGCCCTTTGTCAAAGATCAGCTGACCATAGGTCAATGGATCTATTTCTGGGTTCTCAATTCTATTCAGGAATGATGGAAGTTTATTACCTTAATGCCAATCTATTTTTAAGAGAATATTGAGGAAAGCATAATACATGTATTAAGTTTTGTAGTTTAAATCATTGTTTGGGTTCAGTAAGTTCAGGGTTCTGCAAAATGTGGTTTTCATTATTTAGTTTATGGTTCTCTTCTAGATATCATGCTCCTGGAACTGTAAGATCAATCCTATGGAAGGGTGATACTTTAATTCAACTGTTTAATTTTAATCTCAGGAACTAATATGCATTGATATTAAACATTCATGTTCTACACTCTATGAGAACCTCTTTTCTTAATTAACTCCATGGATATGAAACTCTCTGGATAGATTCAGAGCATTTACTTCATCTTCAAAAGGTTAATGCTAAGCTGCTTCAAACTGCTGTCCCATGTTCTCTTGGCCATGCCATCTAAACATGATCTGTCAAGACAAGTGTGATTGACATTTCATTGGCTTTTGATTCCAGGAAACCAATTAAAGAAAGTGTATTTATAATCGATACATATTTTTGGTAGCATAATATACCTGTTCAGTCTGGAAAGAAAGCACGTGCCTAATTAGCAGAGCAAATAGTTAAGTGTGAAGAGGATCTTTGGAGGGGAAAGTACACCACTCTTAATTTACTCATGTAATTTCTGAGATTATTCCCTGGATAGAAATCAAAGGCTAGAGAAGTGTTAAATATCTCAAAATTCTCAGTATACAATATACTCCTGTCACTTCAGGAAGGGTGCACACTTTAAGTATTGGAATCAGGAATTAAATGAAATTTGTAATAAATTAAAATGTATAAATTATAATTGTATGTAAAGGAATAATACCAAGATTTCAACATTAAATTATTTATCAGTCCAGTTGACCCCTGCCATACAAAGCAAAATCAGTAATTATGCATAGCTTCTTTAGTAATTGTGTGAGCTTCTTCAATATAAGCACTTCAGTTGTAGCTATAAGCACCTGTGTTTTTATCTTATTACAGACAAAAAGAATTGAACATTGAGATTTTGAGAGGGTGGTTACAGTTATGCTCAAGTCTGTCAAATAACTAGAATATACTCAAATATACCATTTTAACAGTAATTATTTAAAAATAATATGTGTGTTTTTATATTTTAATTTTTTTTTCTTTCTATTTTTAGGGACTTATCCTTTTGTAACGTCTTCAAATTGTACTGTTGGAGGTGTTTGCACTGGTTTGGGTATGCCCCCTCAAAACGTGGGAGAAGTGTACGGAGTAGTGAAAGCTTATACAACTAGAGTTGGTATTGGTCCCTTTCCTACAGAGCAAGACAATGTAAGCTCATTTATTAGTAACTCTAATTCAAAAATCAGTTTTAAAAAAATTTTTTTTATAATGAATTTTTGTCTCTTGTGACTTGACTTTCAGTCTTTATAAGATTGATCAGAGCAACTTTTTTTTTTTTTTTTAAATAATATGATATAATGATGCCAGATCACAGGAGGCAATGAAATGATAGACTTAATTAAAAAAAAAAAGTGTAAATTAGGGAATAGGTAAATAACAGATAAGAAAATTACATTATAGGGAGGAAGTGTAGCTTA
>NW_006921826.1:2884160-2889074 GCF_000298275.1 Orycteropus afer afer | reverse complement strand
TTTCCTGCATCATTCAATATTTCACCCACAGAATCTCTCAATATTGCAACTCGAGGCTTCAATTTTTTCTTCAGTTCTTTCAGTTTGAGAAATGCCGAGCATGTTCTTCCCTTTTGGTTTTCAAACTCCAGGTGGTGCAATTGGGTGGGTTCAAACTGCCAACCTTTTAGTTATGGGTGAGTGCAGTTTGTACTAGCCATTAGCAACTATTTATTCAATGTGAATTTGCTTTATGATTTTCAATCAGGAAAAACCAGGGTGGTGGTTGCAACAATTTTTTTAAACTTTCTGTTTTAATAAATATTTCTTAACTATTTAATATGCAGCATTTAGTTTGGCTTTAATATGTCAGTCTGAATTCCAGGAAATTGCTTACATAATATAGTAAAAATTTTTAGTAAAAAAGCCCAAAATGGATGTATTCCACTAATGCCTTCCTCAGATTAAACTCTTTGTCTCTATGGAATTCTATCTTCAACTTGAATTTCAGTCATTGTTTTCTGATGTTTATCTGAAAGAGGCTTTGTTGTTGTATGTCATCGAGTCTATTCTGACTCATAACAATCCTGTAGGATGTAGTAGAACTGCCCTATAGGGTTTCCTAGGCTGTAATCTTTATGGGAACAGATGACCACATCTTTTTTCCCTGTGAGCCTCTGGTTCATTTAAACTACCAACATTTTGATTATCAGCTTGGTGCTTAAGCATTACATCACCAGAGTTCCTTAAAGAGATTTTACACTTTTTCTCTGATTTTTAGTATGATTCCACTAGATTTGTAATACCGGTATTCTAAGCCCCAATTCTATTTTCTATTCCCTAGGAAATTGGAGAATTATTACAAACAAGAGGTAGAGAGTTTGGTGCAACTACTGGAAGGAAAAGGAGATGTGGCTGGTTAGACCTCGTTTTGCTCAAATACGCTCACATGATTAATGGGTTTACTGCGTGAGTATTCCACAGAAATGTTTATTTCGGGAAATAATAAGACAGTTCATGACCATAGTTTTAATTTTGTGGGGTAAAAACTATAAATAGTACCCTAATGGAAAAATACCACTTTCTGGTTTTTGAGCTGGAATTAAAGATCCAGGTAGAAGTGGACCAAGATATAGAGGGAGGGTACATTAGGAGAGGTACCCTTGTTATCTCCATAGACATCCAGGGTTGGAAAGAAAGAATCAGTAAAGACAATATTCATGGTGATTTTGAACTTAGGCCTGTGTCTAACTCCTTGAATTTATAGCTTGGGTCCATTCATTATGCTTGTGTTACTTAGAGCAAGTTTATCTTTCTGTTCTCAGTTCTAACATCTTTAAAATCAAAATAGCACTATTCACTTCATAGGGATTTTGAGAATTAGGTGAGAAATGTAGTGAACATATATATAGCACACTGCCTGGCACACTGAAAATGCTCAGTAAAAGTTAGTTGTTATTAACATATACATACATATAGTCATATCTGTATTAATCAGGCTTACTTAATTTTAGCAAGTAATGAAACTAAATAAAAAATTAATTTGTGGACAAGAATCTCAAACCTAGTATTTTATCTAATTTCTACAGATTTTCCCTTAAAACCCTGTTTTCCAGTCAGTTTATCGGGAGATTTTGAAGTGTCATGAAGAGGTCCTTGATGTGGTTTTCTCACTTCCCTTTGGCAGTTTCTGCCCAGAAGGGTGGAAGTGTTGGTAACGAAAGTGAAGAAAGGAGGGGTGAATGGCATGTTTGTAAATACACATAGATCTAGTGAACTCTTGTGATCATCCATGTCGAACAATGAGTGTTGCTGTGTTTCACGGCCATAGAATGAATGCATCCTTAACTCCAGGCAGCCCTCCCATAAACATTTGTTGTTGATCAGTCATAAGAAAGCTGAGCGAGTGTGTGGATTAATCAGTGAAAATCTGTTACAATTACTGGAAAAGTAGCTTGATGGTGGGTCATTTGAGTCCTTTTTTATATTATGAGAACTATACATCAGTGAATTGTCCACTAGTGTTTTATGTGTGGCATGCTTTATAATATAATCCTAATCTGTTTTCAGAATTGCTTTGGAACTTTTAGCTTTATATATGGATTTTCCTTTAATCCCTCATCGTATTAGATATTAAACCTTAATATGTTTGCTGTTTTAACGCTACTCTTTCTTCCAAAATTAGGTTGGCACTTACCAAATTGGATATTTTGGACTTGTTTACAGAAATCAAAGTTGGAGTTGCTTACAAGCTGGATGGTGAAATCATACCTCATTTCCCAGGTATTCTTTCTTTGGTTCTCTACATAGAATATTATAAAGTGAATGTATTAGAGCAATTCCATAACATTCTTCTTTATAAACTTATGGCGTATAGCCTAAGACTTGATAAACACTTGTGAATACTTAGTATTTGTTTCATAGCTGCTGTGCATTTATGCTGGGTCACAGCAAGCATGTGCTCAAACTCAAAAATATCATATACTCAAACTCCAGTTGGTCTCTTTCTTAGGGAAAATTACAGGACGACAGTCAGTGGTTTAAAGTGGAAATGTAGAAATAAGAGCCCCATTAAACTTTAAGACTTCATCTTGTTGTACTGGGTTTTATGTCCCAGAAGCAGCAGGAAAAGAAAAAGTCACCATCCTGGCCAGGGTCTGATCATCATGAGGAGGTAAGGCTGCTATTAAATAGTATGGGTGAGGAAGAATGTGATTGGTAACCAGATAATACATTGGATACCTTCTGGAGTACCATGGACTGATAAAAGAACTAACAAATCTATCCTTGAGGAAGTGCAGCTGGAGTTCTCACCTACTTTGGTCATGTTATCAGAATGGACCATTCCGTGGAGAAGGATGTCATGCTTGGTAAGGTGGATGGTCGATGAAAGAGGGAAAGGCCCTCAATGAGATGGATTCACACAGTGGCTGCAGCAATGGGCTCAAGTATAGCAGGGATAACAAAGCTGGTGCGGGACCAGGCGGTGTTTCATTCTGCTGTGCTTAGGGTCACTATGAGATGAAGATGGCTCAATGACACTTAACAACAACAACCACCTTCTGGAGAGCTGACCTCTGAGACACTGATTTCCATGTGTAGAAGTTGGTGTAGGTTGGACAGGTGGTCACTACTCTTTTATTGGGTTAACTATTATTAATCCCTGATCATCCATCCTTGATTTACAGATTAATACCCTTGTTGACTGCCTATGGAGCCCTGGTGCCACAATGGTTAAGCACGTGGCTCCTAACTGAAAGGTCGGCGATTCACACCAGCTGCTCCTAGGGAGAGCAGTGTGACAGACTGCTTCCTTACCGATAGTAGCCTTGGAAACCCAATGGGGCAGGTCAATTCTGTCCTGTAGGGTTAGTTGTGAACTATGAGTTGGAACTGACTTGACAGCAACACGTTATTTAGGCTGCCTGTCTTGGTGGTGCAAGGAGCTCCGGGAGGGCAGTGCCTAAGGCATTTGACTGCTAACCAGAAGGTTGGCAGTTCAAACCAACCAGCAACTCCGTGGAAGGAATATAGGGCAATTTTTTTCTGTAAAGATTTACCACCTCGGAAACCCAAGGAAGGGTTGCTATAAGTCGTTGACTCAATAGCAATAAGTTTGATTGTTTTGGTTTTTATTATCCCAATTGCTATCAGGTATCTCAGTCTTATAACAGCATCTCTTTTCATCAGCCCTAGGATTTAAAGGTTAACATTATTAAGCTTTTCAGCAATATCAGTGTCCTCACCAGTGCAGTTCTTACCATTTTGGTAAAGAGTGCCTTCTGGATGCTCCCATGTTAATTTGTGAGCTAGTAGGTTTTCTGGCCATACACATTTTCTCACTCTTCTCCTTTTGGAATTCCATATTAGGCTTTTTTACATCATCCCACAAGTACTTGAAATTCTGTTCATTGTCCTTCATTATTTCTCTCTGTTCTTCAGACTGATTAATTTCTTTCCCTATCTCTAATACACTTTTTTTTTTATTGTGATTTCGGTGAAGGTTTACAGAGCAAATTCATTTTCCATACAGCAGTTCACGTACACTTTGTCTCATAACATTGATCATAGTTTACCACAATGGAACAACTCCCCTCCCACTTCCTCCCCATAGTTACCTCTTCCCTGTGTCCATCCCTCCATGTACACCTGCCCCCTGAACTGTCTCCCTGTGCATATACAGCCCTTCTTTCTCCCATGATTGTTCTCTCCAAAGAGTGTATCTACCTGAGGTAAATGTTCAACTTATATGCCTGTCTTTTGTTTGGCTAGAAACCACAGGCGTGGGTTCAATTCCAGACCTGAAGGGCAGATAGGGGCCATAGTCTCAGTGGATCCACCAGGCTCTATTGGACCAGCAAACCTGGTTCCCCCCCTTTTTTTTTCCTCGAAATGATTTTGAGTTTTGTTCCACATTGTTCTCCCTCTCTATCAAGGATCTCCTAGATAGATCCCCTTCCAGGTGGATGACAGTGGTAGCCAGGCACCATCTAGTTCATCTGGTCTCATAGTCGTATAAGCTGCAGATCAGATGGTGTACCAGGTGCTATCCTCCTTCTCCTCCCTCCCCTGCTCCCTCCCCCTTCTCCTCCTCCTCCTTCTTCTTCAGCAACATTCTCTCGCAGGAGCTCATGGAAACCAGTTGTTTCCATGAATTTTGGTTTTCTTCATTCTTCTTTGCTCTAGACGAGGAGAGATCCATCATTGCATCTACATGGCAGCTTCCTAGCTTTTAAGATCCCAGTTGCTATTCCCAAAGTAGGAGGTGGAATAGTGTTTTGTATAGTATGTTATGCCAATTGACCTTGATGTCCCCTGCGACTATGGTCCCAAGCCCACAGGTTCAACTACTCAGTCCCTCTGGGTAGCTGGCTGTGACCAAGCAGTGACCACAACCTTGCCCCTTATCAGCTCTACTATACACCTGGGAATTCT
>NW_006921826.1:2882349-2883365 GCF_000298275.1 Orycteropus afer afer | reverse complement strand
TACTAGTGCTGGAGCAACATGGTATCTCATTGTTGTTTTGATTTGCTTCTCTCTAATGGCTAATGATCGTGAGCATTTCTTCATATGTTTGTTGATAGCCTGAATATCCTTCTTGGTGAACTGTCTATTCATGTCTTCTGCCCATTTTTTAATTGAGTTATTTGTGTTTTTGTTATTGAGGTGTTGGTGTTTACTACAAATTCTAGAGATAGTCCCTTGTCAGATATGTCATTGCCAAATATTGTTTCCCAATCAGTAGGTTCTCTTTTGACTCTTTTGGAGAAGTCTTTGGAGGTACATAAAAATTTAATTTTTAGAAGGTCCCATTCATCTAGTTTCTCTTCTCCTGTTTGTGCATTTTTGGTTATGCTTGATAGTCTATTTATGCCATATATTAGGGCCCTTAAATTTGCCCCTAGATTTTCCTTGAGGAACTCTATAGTTTTAGGTTTTACATTTAAGTCTTTGATACATCTGGAGTTTGTTTTTGTGCATGGTGTGAGGTACAGATCTTGTTTCATTTTTCTTCCGATGGATCTCCAGTTTTGCCAGCACCATTTATTAAACAAACATTCTCTTCCCCATTTAATGGATTTTAGGCCTTTGTCAAGGATTAGATGACTATAGGTCGATGGATCTATTTCTGGGTTCTGAATTCTATTCCATTGGTCTATGTATTTGTCATTAAACCAATACCAGGCAGTTTGGACCACTGTGGCTGTATAGTAGGTTTTGAGATCCGGCAGTGTGAGACCTCCTATTTTGTTTTTCTTCTTCAATAGTGCTTTGCTTATCTGAGGTAAGGTCTCTTTCCTTTCCATATAAAGTTAGTGATTGGTTTTTCCATATCCCTAGAGAATGTTGAAGGCCCGAGGGGATGACCTCAGGCCTCAGGCAGTCACCTGCCACACCCAACGCTGGCGGTTCAAACCCACCAGCCGCTCCACCAGGTAGCCAGTGTCTCCTTTGGAAGCTCTGGTACCATAGTGGCTAAGACACTTGCCTGCTAACCAGAC
>NW_006921826.1:2880496-2881252 GCF_000298275.1 Orycteropus afer afer | reverse complement strand
TTGATTGTTTTTCTAATGTTGAACCATCCCTGCATACCTGATATGAACCCCACTTGGTCATGACAATAATTTTCTTGATATGTTGTTGGAGTGTATTCGCTAGGATTTTGTTGAAGATTTCTGCATCTATATTCTTGAGGGATATTGGTCTGTAGTTTTCCTTTTGAGTGATGTCATTGCCTGGTTTTGGTATCAAGGTTATGCTTGTATCGTAAAGTGAGTTACGGAGGATTCCATCCTTTTCTTTGTTTTGGAATTGTTTGAGTAGGGCCGGTATCAGTTCTTCTCTGAATGTTTTGTAGAATTCTCCGGTGAAACCTTCTGGGCCAGGACTTATTTTAGTTGGTAATTTTTTAATGACCTATTCAGTTTCTTCTTTTGTGATGGGCCTATTCAACTTTTCCACATTATGTCTGTGTTAGTTTTGGTAAGTGGTGTGTTTCTAGAAATTTGTCCATTTCTTCCAGATTTTCAGATTTGTCGGAGTACAGTTCTTCATTGTATCCTGTTATTATCCTTTTTATTTCAGTTGGTTCTGTTGTGATGTCACCCATTTAATTTCTTATTCGCGTGATTTGTATTCTCTCCGTCTTTTCCTTTGTTAAATTTGCCAGTGGTTTGTCAGTTTTATTGCTCTTTTTAAAAAACCAACTTCTGGTTTTGTTCATGTTTTCTATAGCCCTTCTATTTTCTGTTTCATTGATTTCTGCTTGAATCTTTATTATTTCCTTCTTCTGGTGACTGTAGGCTTTTCTT
>NW_006921826.1:2857235-2879098 GCF_000298275.1 Orycteropus afer afer | reverse complement strand
TTGTTGCTGTTGTTTTAGTATATGCTGAATATTTGTGTTTGTCCTCCTTTTTATTGTGATGTGAAAGTTTATCATTTTTCTTTGTCATTACCCTATGATTTATAATTTTCTCCCCAAGTTTATAACAGTCCTTTCTTTCTTGAAACTCTCTTAACTTCCTCATCATTTAAAAGTTCTGTAACTATACAGTCTTTTCCCTCTTTTTGTTCGTAGTTGTCCTCACTTGCCAGTTGATGTCTCTGGTTTCCTGTTTACAATCTTGTAATCTCATTTTACTTTGGATATGTCCATAGCTGTGGTTTCTGGGTTGTTATCCTGTGTATTAATGGTCAGTGGTTATGTGCTATTTTTGGTTCTCTGTTCAAAGGACTCCCTTTAGCATGTCTTGTAAGGTTGGTCTGGTTTTAACAAATTCCCTTAGTTTCTGCTTTTCTGGAAATATCCTAATTTCACCATCATATTTGAGGGATAATTTTGCCAAGTATAAATTCTTTGTTGAAAATTTTTCTCTTTCAGGATTTTATATATACCATCCCATTGCCTTCTCGCTTGCATGGTTTCTACTGAGAAATCAGAGCTTATTCTTACTGGCTGTCCTTAGTACGTAACCTTTTGTTTTTCCTGTGCAGCTTTCAGGATTCTGTCTTTGTCTTTGGTTTTGATGGGTTTGATGATGATGTGTCTTGGTGATTTTCTTTTGGGGTGTATCCTGTTTGGGGTTCATTGTACTTCCTGAATGGATCATTTCATCATTTCAGGGAAGTTCTCTAGCAAATCTTGGATAATTTTCTCAGTGTTTTTATTTTTGTCTTCCTGTTCTGGCATTCCAATGACACGTAAGTTATTCCTTTTGATGGTATCCCACATGAACCTTAGGCTTTCTTCATTTTGTTTTGATTTTTTTTCTGATTGATCCCTTTCCAAAGAAGTATTCAGGTATTTTTCTTCCATCTCATTAATTCTGTCTTCCATCGCATCAATTCTACTCCTTTGCCCTTCCAATGTGTTATATATTTCTGACAATTTAGTATTAATCTTGTGGATTTCTATCTGTAGATTTAGAATCATTTCTAATTTTTCATTTATTTTGCCATTTTGTTGTATTTTCTTCCAAAATTCTTCTAGGGTTTTTTCTGTGTTTTCTTTGGTCTGTCTCTCAATCCTTTGAAGATACTTAAAGATAATTCTTTTGAATTTCTTATCAGAGAGTTCCAATGCTGCTGCTTCCTCAGGGATGTGTTCTGGGTTTGTATCCTGCTCCCTTGTTTCTACCACTTTATCCTGCTTCTTTGTGTGGACTGTGATCGTCTCTTGTCTCGGAGGCATCGTGACGTTGTTGTATTTAGATCTCTGTTAACTGTTTGTGAAGAGCTGCCAAGGGTGATTCAGGCTTTTTTTGGTGGTTTTTTATCGTTGGCCCTTTGGTGGAGAAGGAGGAAATGGCTCTTGCTCAGTAAGTGAAGTTGCAGGAGGTGTGGGTGTAGTTGTGTCTTATGGTGACTGTTGCTTTCTCTCACTCAGACAAAAATTACAGTTGAATAACCATCAAAAAACTAAAAGCCCAGGCATGAAAACACACCATGTAATCACACAGGAACAGTAACCAAAATAAGAAAAAAGGAAAAAAGAAGAAGAAAAAAAACAAGAAAACCTGCAATATCTCAATATAGGGCACTACGAGAAAAAAGGTAGAGAAAGTGAATAATGAAGAAAAGAAAATGGGGAAAATGGAAAAAGAAGAACAAGGAATGGGGTTAAGCACGAGAAAATAATGGGGACAAAATTTAAATCAAAAAGAAAATTTCTACTAGGAACAGGGAAAGGAAAAAAAGCTGAAAACTAGGACCTGGGAGGGGAGCAATAAGAATAATAGTCAAAAGGATAAAAGTATTAATAATAATAGTTGTTTTAAAACAGACAAATACACTTAACCTAATCACCAGGAAAAAAAAAAAAAAAGAGGAAAAAAAATCGGAGGATATGGCAGGGCACCCTGCGTCTGTGTGAGCACCCAGACTGTTACAGTATTCCTGGGGGCCCAGAAGGTAGGTGGGAGTGGGGGATGGCTGCACCTCTGTTCACCAAGCGGGTGTGGGGTATAAGAGTAACAAGAGGAATGTCACACCTTTTCAGGCTTGCAGGTCCGGAGTGCCCTTGGGGTTGCTGGCAAGCAGAACCTGTTCTTAAGCCCCTGGAATTTGCAAGAGCGCTGTCTTTTTAAATATCCAAAATGATCAAGCTGCTTGTGGACATTGAAAATGGCAGCGCTCTCTGGACAGGCAAAAGTCTACAGCTCAGCCCACATTTCTCTTCATCTTCTCCCTTTATTCTCCAGCCACCAGAGCAGTCCTCCATGCAGTCCCTGGCTAGCAGGGTTGATTTTTAAGTTAATTCTTAGGTCCTGCCTCCACTCATCCTGCTCCAAGCTGTCTGTGCTGTTTTGTTTGGCTCACTCAGGATTGCTGCCAGACCGCAGCTCTGTCTGTCTCCTTTTTTGGTATTTTCATGCAAATTCTTCTGCTAGTTGAGGTTTAGTCCACTTCTATAGCCTTCCCTTCAAGGCTCAGGGGTCCAGGATTATCTTCTGTGTCTGTGTTAATTGGTGTCCCTTTTCTTTGTTGAAGAGGGTCTTTGTAGTGTTTCTGCCTAGTTCGCCATCTTACCCCTTTAATACACTTTTTAAACTCGTTTGGTGAAATTTTTGTTTCATTTTTAGAATTTCCATTTGTTTTTTTTCCCTGTAGTTTCTGTTTTTCTGCTGAGATTCTCTATATGCTCACTCATCATGACCAGATTTTCATTTAATTCTTTGAGAATATTCATATTAGCCAATTTAAAGTCATTATCTGTTAAGTTCAGCATATGGAACCATCTCTTGTTTCTGTGGACTATGCTTTTCCTTAACTATGGATCACATTTTCTTGTTTCTGTGACTAAGGACTTTAAATTTAATGTTGGACATTATAAATAATATGTTCTAGAGATATGGATTCTGTTATCTTCCTCTGAAGAATATTGTTTTTATTTTAGGGGTCAGTTGGATTACTAGTTCATCATCTTCAACTTGGTTTTATGCTTTCTTAGTGTAGTTCTGTTGAATGCCCAGGGTGTTTCCCACACCTTTCTCCTTTTTAACCTGGTGTCAGCCAGTCTCTAAAATCTCTGTCCTGTAGATCTCGGAAGACCTTGGTTTTAGACTTTGTTATGAAGAGGGGCATGCATGTATGTGTAAGGGGGTTGTCTAGAGTAAGTCTTACTCTAGGGTATAGTTTTTACTTCTTAGGAACAGCCTTTCTGTTGTCTTGACTAGGGGTACTAGGGGAGTTAACAAGGTGTTAAGGAAATCTGGCAGCTCTGGAGTTGCAGTGTACCTGTCCTTCCCTTCTACAAGCTCTGTTGACCTCTAGAATCTTTGTTTGGCAGTTGCTATCTGGTAACCTGCATTAGTCTACTCTTTTCATGCCCTTAGCCATGGACTCTGTGACACCTGGTGCTGCTGATTCTGGTTACTTCAGCTTCTCTGAACTCTGATAACTGCCCCCTCAAGTCAGTGGGGCCTCTACTCTGTTTAAATTTAAGAATCCTCAGCTGTGGTCAGGAAAATTGTACCTAGGCTGAGAGAGAGTTGAGTGATTTCAAGACTTCTCTGAGGAACTACAGTTTTGTGCTGCCTGTTGTCTACTGCCTGCTGAAAAGAGTTGTCATGTACTGTGTCCAGTTATTCAGTTGTTTTATCAGTGTAACTAGGATGGAATCAGGTACTCAGTGATGGCTGGAAATGGAACCCACTGGGTCTTCTTCATTCCTTCTTCTACTGTCTAGCACAGCAATTCTGGGATTTCTGTTTAGTGTGACTCATCACTTCATCAGAGCTTTCAAGAATGTTCCTACAGCATGTTTTCATTATCTAAGGGTACTTGCCAGGATGTTAAATCCTATGTCATAGATCATGGAAAAGGACTCCTATATCAATATGCTCTCTTACTTTTTGCTCTACCACTTTTTCCCTTCCTTGACGAGCACCCCCAGGATCCAGTTCTTTATGTAGCTCTTCCTGCTTATATATGTTGGCTTGGTCCTGGAGATCCTTCATAGTATTCAAAGTATTCCTTTCCTCCCTGGGCTCACCCAGTGCTTCCTTGACCAGCTTATGTTATGACTTGACCCTCTAAATGATGGCAGTGAGTTTAGCATGAGAGTTGGAATAGCTTCTGAGAGGAAAACAGCCTTGCAAGGTAGAGCACTATGCATGATCTTTAAACAAGGGGAAGACTTGGCCTTTAACATGAAGTAGATACTTCCTGTCCTCATTGTTGTTGTTATGTGCCGTCAAGTCGGACCTGACTCATAGCGACCCCTCCTTGGGTTTCCAAAGCAGTATCACTACAGAAGTAGGTTGCCCCATCTTCCTTCTGTGGAGTGGCTGGTGGGTTTGAACCACCAGCCTTCTAGTTAGCAGTCAAGTGCCTTGGGCACTAGGCCTAGACAAATCTAGAGATCTGCATTTTCAGATGTATCAACCTAGATGTCCCCATTCAAAGTCTCAGGGTCCTCCTCTTTCCCAAGCAGAGTTCTGGCCTTGTTATAGCAGACATGCTAGGCTTCAGACGTCAGTTTTCTCTAGATTCTGTGTTTGTGTTATTGAGTCCTGGGCCTGATCCTCAGATTTTTCTGCCCTTTGCTGTAGATGGTGAGATTTGGCCCTCTGGCTTTCATACTTTGCCTTAAACTGATTATTAATCACCCTTGGCCTTCATTGTCTTTCTATAATTCATTAATGGAATTCATCAAGAGCTATCCGATTCCATTATTTGATTGTTCCTTTTGACTGCTAACCTGAAGGCTGGTGTTTCAAACACACCAGCCACTCCTTGGAAGGAAGATTGGACAATCTACTTCCATAGTGATACTGCTTCAGAAACCCAAGGAGGGGTCGCTGTGAGCCAAAGAAGACTAGATGGCACTGAGTTTGGTGTTTTTTGGTTTAAGATACTGCCAGAAGATCTGTGTGGTACAAACTGTTAATGTGCTCAGCTGCTAACTGAAATGTTGGAAGTTAAAGTCCACCCAGAGGCACTTTGGACAAAAGTCCTGGCAATCTACTTCCAAAAATTCAGCCATTGAAATCCCATGAGAGCACAGTTCCTCTCTGACCCACATAGGATCACCATGAGTAAGAACCATCTCAGCAGCAACTGATGGTTAAGTCATTGTCAGTGCTTTACCTTCTACCAGTATGGCCTCTCAGTTCACTACTCATGAAGGTTTTAACAATTGTGCAGCATGCCAGGGCCTATCCATACTCTGTCTACTTCTTGCTAGAGCTGGCTATTGATCTAGTTCCAAAATCCCCTTTTAATAAGCCTTCTTCCCCAGACCACTCCTGGAACCAGTTGTGGTAGGTTGCATTCCCTGGGAAACTGACTCTGATAAGGGAGATTTGCAAACAGGAAATTTGTTTGTGAGTGCTCTGAGCAACATCTTTGAAGCAGAGAGAGAAGCAGAATTAGGAAGAGGAAGAAATGTAGTTACATGAGAAATTCTAGAAGCCAAATGGCCCATCAGAGTTGTCCTCATTTAAGGTAAATGGCAGGTCCTTTTTCTTTTTAATCTTTCTAGCTCTGGTAGCATAGTGCCTAAGGCACTTGACTGCTCACCAGAAGGCTGACGGTTCAAACCCACCAGCCACTCCTCGGAAGGAAGGTTGGGCAATCCTACTTCCGTAGTGATACTGCCTCGGAAACCCAAGGAGGGGTCGCTATGAGTCGGGGCCGACTCGACGGCAAAACAACAGCAACAACAACAACTGTTTTTAATTTCTTTAAAAATTTTTATTGTGATTTGAGTGAAACTTTACACAGCAAATTCGTTTTTCATATAGCAGTTCATACACATTTTGTTTCATGACATTGACTGCAATTTTCAATAATGCAACAGCTCTTTTCCCACTTTCTCCCAATAGTTACCTTTTCCCTGTGTCCTTCCCTCCCATGCACTCTTACCCTCTGAGCGGTCTCCCTGTGTATACACTGCCCTTCTGTTCTCCCATCATTGATCTCTCCAAGGAGTGTATCTACCTAACATAAATGTTCAGCTCATATACCTGTCTTTTGTTTGGCTGGAAGCCACAGGAGTAGGTTCAATTCCAGACCTGAAGGGCAGCTAGGGACCACATAGTCTTGGGTTTTACAAGGCTCTATCAGACCAGCAAACCTAGTCCCTTTTTTTTTTTTTTTTAATGATTTTGAGTTTTGTTCCACATTGTTCTCCCACTCTAGCCAGGATCTCCTACATAGATCCCCTTCCAAGTGGTTGACAGTGGTAGCCTGGCACCATTTAGTTCTTCTGGTCTCATGGTCATATATGCTGAGGATCTCATGGTCCACCAGTCCGCTCAGGTCCTTTGTATCCCCTACATTGACACTGGATGTGGGCTGCCACAGGAGCCAGCTCTGTTCAGTGGAGGGCAGTTCCAAGGGAGGTTCTGGACTGTGAGTGGTCAGCAGGCAACACTCTCAGCAACTGAAGGAATGAGTATCAGAGCCTTAAAAAGGGAAATCTGAGACGACGTACCATAGTCCACTATACTGTCTGTAGTCAAAGAACTGTTATTAATTAGTTTTCTTTTTAGTTTTTATTTGGGGGTACAGAGGAGTAATAGTTACTGGTTAGGTGGAATAATGAAGAAAATTTCCACCTATGATTTTGAATACTAAAACGATAGATTACTTGGATGAAAACAGGTGTGCAAGCCTTTCTGTGAAATTGGTGCCATTATACTGTTCCCCACTCCCTAAACCGTAGTATAGAATCTAAAAAGCTTCGAATATTGAAATTGAATTTGACACCAGAACTCATTTGACAATGAAACCAATCTTGGACTACAAAATCTTTACCTAATTAGTGAATAACCAGTGTGTTGCTGCAGAAATATAAATGGCCGATTATAATATACTACTTCAGATGGTATATGTACTGTTTTACCCTTCTAAAATCTGAAAGTTTCTTTATTTTTAATACATTTAACTTCAAAGAGTTTGATAAGAGATCATGAACCTGTGGTGTATTTTAAAAAAAAGAAAAATCTTGTTTGACAGTAGGCGTTGTGCACCATGAACAAGTATATTCTTTAACTTTTAGCAAACCAAGAAGTCTTAAATAAAGTTGAAGTTCAATACAAGACTTTCCCAGGATGGAATACAGACATATCAAATGCAAGGACATTTAAAGAACTACCTGTTAATGCACAAAATTATGTTCGCTTTGTTGAAGATGAGCTTCAAATTCCAGGTAAATAGAGATGTTTTCTGAACAATAGTTAATCTTTACTTTTTCTATTTTTGACTTGTCTATCTGCCTTTGAAATGGGATAAAAGAAAGATGATTACCACATTTGCAGAGTCCTCGTGATTTGCATTAATGCCCAGGAAGATAAAAAAATAATACTATTTACAGTAAATATATTATTTATCTTTAAATATCTTTCATATGTTGAAGATAATAGATTACTCATTTAGACTCTGTCTTTAATTCTGTTAGTCTGTTTCTAGCTATGATATTCACTCTCATTCCTTTTAACAAATCCTTATATTTTCACAATCACCTAAAATGGTTTGTGTGGTTTTTTTTTTTTCTTCTTCTTTTTTCCATTTGGGGCTAAACCATCCTTGAGAATGGAAAGAGTTTCTTCATTAGATACTAGGAAATAGTAGTTATAGAAGACAAATCTCATTTGGAACAATGTAAGCAAAGGATGAAAAATTGATAAAACTTCAATAAATAAATGTAAGGTGGCCAGGTATAACCATACGTGTAACTAGTGATGTGGAAGTCTTTCTTATAACAGATTGTTTTCCTTTCATTTCCATGATGGAGATTTGGGAGACAAGAAAAAATGACATATGTGAGAGCTATCCTCAACATACAGTACAGTCTTAGGGACTTACTCTGAGTTCATATTGTGATTCATTTCAAACATGAGTCTTGTTTTATATTTTTGATGCACCTTGTTTTCCAAATTGCTAGCTGCCTCTCCTACCTTCCTGACAAATTTAGGAAGCATATATGCTCACTGCCCTTACTCAGCATTCTTTTTTTTTTTGAAATACAAACAGCAGTGAATCTAATAATGACCTCTGTAAATTTCCACATAGTTTTATCCTAACAGTACCCTATGGAACCCAGTAATTCTGTGAATAATCTAAAACCATTTGATGCAGATGATTAGAGATTCCCATAGACAGTAGCCATTACTAAGGCTGAACAAGTTAGAATATTCTCTTCGAGATAGTTCTATTATTAAGATATAAAAGTTACTATGATATCTCAGTATCTTTTTTTTTTTTTAGTTATGTGGAGCTTTATCAAAATTTCTTTAACTCTGTGCTGATTTCAGCCAATATTTTACTCATTAGGAAGTAAGTAATTATAAATATCATACAGTTGAAACTGTGTAACTATAGGCAGACTTATAACAACCCTGTTCTGGGTCTTGACTGTACATTCTATTTAGAAATAAGCATAGACTGCTAACGATAGGAAAAACAACAAAAAGGCATAGAGAGAAAAGTTAAATGGTAACACTGAGAAGAGTGGGGGTAGTCTTAATCCTAAAGATTGAACATTATGCATGAATTTACACTAGTCTTTTTTTTCTTTCCCCAGTTAAATGGATTGGTGTAGGTAAATCCAGAGAGTCTATGATTCAGCTTTTTTAAGGACTTCCCATGACATAAGAAACACTCCTTGAGAGGGGAAAAAAAGACTTGCATAAGCATTTCATTTATGATCTGCAAATTGAAGAATAAAGACATTGAAGTGAGTTGTAAGCTCTGCAGTTGTTCCAGTCTTTTAAATGGATGGCTGTCATGGAGGTAAACTTTGGCATATTCCTGTGTCAGCTTTCCTTGGCTGACATAATTGCCAAATCATTTGTTGCTCCTGCTGCTCATGGTGCCACGTTTTCTTTTAATGTTTAGTGATGGTATAGTCTATATTGTTTGAAATCGAACAGAATTACTTTCAATGTAGTTTTTCTTCATTATTGGTATTGTGTGTTCTTAGGTTTTACCCCTATTAGATGGTAAGAACAATTAATGCTGTTTTGCACAAATATTTTTACATTCTGATCATTCAGTTTTGTCAGTATAATCTTTGCTGTTAGAAAAAAAATCATTAAAGGATAGGAGTTCTGTAAACTTTGTAATGCTATAAATTCTGTTCAGATTGTGAACTGTTTATTTTTTGCTAAGACCATTGCAAAATTGAACTTTGAGAGGGGTAATTACAAGTCCTTTAATTGTACAGAATACAGAACTTATTTCTCTCTGTAAATTATTTAATACATTGAGCATTTATTTAAATGTTCAAAGGGAAAAAATATTCCTGGAAACAGCAATCTTAATGTTAAAGAAAGAAGTCATTAAAAATCTGTTGTGATATTTGGTGGATATTTTCCTTTAATTTCAGACATTAATTCTGAAATGTGTATCTTTCCTTTTTTCTTTTCTCATTTTTCCTAAATCTAATGGATTGATTTTTTTCAACATTGTGCCTGCCGATATGCCTACAGAATCATCTGTGAGTGTCCAAATGAACCCAAAATGTTGATCATAATTTTGATCATGCCTTTATTTCTTCTTTCTTGGGGGGAAAAAAAGGCATTATTTTGACAATTAGGTTTAACATATCGTGCTGTACCTTCAATTAACTATTTTAAATGTTTAAATTAGGTGCCACTTAAATTTATTTTATTATACCATCAATAGCTGATTAAAAAGAACCAAATATTTCTAGTACACTTTGTGTATTGTGTTTTTTTGTTTTGATAAGAGAAGTAATGTTTATGAATACTCACATGTAGGAAATGAGCTTTATCCTTGCAGTATGTGGGGCTAAGGTGGGGAGAGACCAAAAACAGAATCTTTGCAAGAGTCTAAATAGCTTTTATTTTTCCCTGGACATATTTTTATAAATACTTAGTTCAAGAAAATTCTAAATTAGCAGCAATCTTGATGGACTTATTAAATAAAAAGTACAGTTCAAGTGATCCTACAAACTAACTACTGGTGTAATGACTATACCAAAAACCAAACCCACTGCCATTGAGTCGATTCTGATTTACAGCAACCCCCTTTGGCTTCCCAAGGCTGTAAATTTTTATGGAAGTAGATTGCCTCATCTTCCTCCCATGGAGCATCTGGTGGGTTTTGAACTGCTGACCATCTGATTAGCAGCCAAATAAGCAGGCTTACTCACTACCAGAGTGCCTTGGTAAGCGCTATAGGTAAAAATACAATTTATTCTGACAGAAATTAAATGAGCTTTTCATTCTACTTTCTCCCTTCTTGAGCTTCAAGTTAGATTAGCTACCCAAACATAAAAATTATACTAGAAGAAAGCATTTTTTAAAGTTCACATTCTCATTTTGGCTATAGGCAATGAATTATTGGAGCAATGATTAAACACATTTTTAGTAATGGCCCAGAAGCAGATATAAAGAATCCATTGTCCAAGTCAAGCAGTCTTGGTTCCCCCCCACCACCACCACCAAAATAGTCTGACTCTCCTATTGATGTTAATAGCCATTTACTGATTTTTAAGTTTGATTGATTCTCTCCTGTTTTTTAAAAGAGAGCTATTTGCTAATAGATTGGTTAAGGGAGCCGGTCAGTTCTTCAGATATAGATCAGTAGATTACTCCCTTTAAATAACAAATCTGTGTTGAGCTATTGCATATGCCAGATTCTGTTAGGCATTGGGTACAAAAGAAGTAGGTTGTCTTCCTGAAGTTAGTGGGGACAGCATTTTAAACAAACGTATTTATAAATGATATTGTGTGTACAGTGGAAGAGTACAGGGTGCTATAAAAGAGAACCTAATACAAGTTTGAGAAGGGTCAGAGAAATCCTTAAGAAGAAATAACATTTAAACTGAAACTGAACAGATGAGTAACTGAAGAACATAATGTGCAGAGGCCCAGAGTTGGAAGGAAGGATGGAATTTGGAGGGTTGGAGAATTCAACAAAATGAACCAGGGGCACATGAGGCTGGTAAAGTTGTCAGTAACCTGGAAGAAGACCAAACTAAACCACCTATGTGAAAGAAGAGGAGTCTAAGAAAAAATATGCTAATGTATACATAGAAGACATAATGACAGCACAGAAAAATTGCGGGAAATAAAAAATGTGTACTACAAATTTTGAAATTCACTAGAAGGGAACTGGGTGGCAGAACAAAATATTTCAATGAGGTGTAAGGGCCACTTATTAGTGTTTTTTTTTTTTTTAATATAGGACAAATGGGAATGCCAATTCTAGACAAATTAGTATATAAATTTAATGCTGTCCTAGTCAGATCACCAGAAGATTCTTTGTCACTGGGCAAAATTATTTTGAAACATATGTAGAAAAACTAATATGCAAGAATTTTAAGACATTTTTCAAAAAGGAAATTATTGAGAGAGGAGGTATTTTCCCATCAGATGTTAAAACTGTAATAAAAATACATGCTTTTTGGTGTGGGCAAGAATAGGTACATAAGGGAAATGTAATAGACATTCCAGAAATAGGCACCAGCATATATGGGAACTTTATGCTAAAAATGGCATACCATTTCAATGGGAAAAGGGTGTATAAAAGTATAAACAAATGATGGCCCAACTAATTATTATGGGAGAAAACAACCTCAGTATAAAATACGAGTTTCAGATAGAGTAAAAATTACAAAAATTTTTAGGAGTGAAAGTAATATGGGAACATCTTAAGGAAAGCATTCTTAGAAAAAGAAAATGGGAAGCTCAACACAAAAGAAAACCTGTACAGATATGACCAGATTAAAACTTTTTTTATTATTACAAAGTTAAAAATCTGAGAAAATATTTGAGGAAAAATGTTTTCAACACATCCGTAATACACAAAGAACTGCCATAAATAAGATGACAACCTGAAGGAAAAAAAGGGCAAGAAGGTCGATATATGTAACAAGCAATGCAATTCACAGAAAAACAAATGTAATTAGGCAAAAAATATGAGGAGATGTCCAGCTTCCCTTATACACAGGAAAATTCATATTAAATAATGTGATATCACTTTTTCTCTCAGATTTGTAAATATAAAAATAAAAAGATCAGTGGTTACCAAAGATAGGAAGAAGTAGGCACCTTGTTGGGAGTGTGAATTACTAAAATATTAGGAGAAGGTTTGTGGCAAAATTTGCCAAAATTTGTATTTGCAAATCCTCTTACTTACCAGCAATCCCACTCCCCTAAAACATAGAAAAAAAGATGGCCCTGTTTTGCATGTAATTGGAAAAAATCTGAATGCCCATTCATTCCATAACTATAGTCTTCTATGAAACTTTAAAAAATTTTGGTTAGATCCATATACATTGATTATAAAGATAATCATGACACATTGGCATATGATAATAGCAAGTTTTCTATAACAGGACACAATTTGGAATAGGGGGCTAGAGGAAGAAAATTATGTTGTTGTTGTTGTTAAGTGCCGTCGAGTCGTTTCCGACTCATAGCGACCCCATGCACAGCAGAACGAAACACTGCCCGATCCCGCACCAGCCCCACAATCCCTGCTATACTTGATCCCATCATCGCAGCCACTGTATCAATCCATCTCATTGAAGGCCTCCCCCTCTTTCGTCGACCCTCCACCCTACCAAGCATGACATCCTTCTCCAGGGAATGGTCCCTTCTGACAACATGACCAAAATAGGTGAGATGAAGTCTGGCCATTCTTGCTTCCAAGGAGCATTCTGGCTGCACTTCCTCCAGGACAGATCTGTTAGTTCTTTTAGCAGTCCATGGTACTTTCAGCATTCTCTGCCAGCACCACAACTGAAAAGCATCAACTCTTCTTCGGTCTTCCTTATTCATTGTCCAGCTCTCACATGCATACGAGGCGATTGGAAATATCATGGCTTGTGTCAGGCGCACCTTAGTCCTCAAGGAGATATCCTTGCTCCTCAGCACTTGAAACAGTTCCTTCGCAGTTGACTTTCCCAATGCTACACATCATCTAATGTCCTGACTGCTGCTTCTGTTGGCATCGATTGTAGAACCAAGCAACGTGAATTCTTTGACAACCTCAATCTTCTCTCCATTTATTGTGATGCTGCTCATTGGTACAGTTGTGAGGATTTTTGTTTTCTTTATGTTAAGATGTAATCCATACTGCAGACTGTATTCTTCAACCTTCATCAGTAGGTGCCGTAAGTCATCCTCACTTATACTTATTTCTTTATAAAGAAAATTATATATATATATATATATATATATAATTTTCTTATACACACACACACACACACGTGTAATTGTTACTCTAAACCTAGGACAAAATATGTACATGAGTATATTAAACAGTTAACTGCTTGAGTTCTTATTTAGACAGTTTTTACATTTTTACAAGCATATAATTTCAGTTTTTCAGAAACGGGTTATAGCACTTAATAAACAAATTACTCAGGTAAACAAAGTTTATCTGAGAACTGAGTATGTTCAGTGATTAATGATTTCATACATCTAAATTATAAATCATGGTCAGTGTTACTTTGTATAAGTTGTGAGTGGGGTGTGGATTTAGATTGTCAACCACAATCCAAATTTAGACTAATTTCATTACCCATAAGGATCCCTTATGCCTACTTATCACTTCCCATCCCTACCCTCAACCTCACTAATCTATTTTGTCTCAATAGAGTTGTCTTTCCTAGACATTTAACATACATGAAAGTATTTAATATGTTCTTCTTTCTGATTGTTTTTATGTAACATAATAATTTTAGGCTGAACCATGTACTTTGTTCCTTTTTATTGCTGAATAGTATTCCATTGTATACCCTCTTGGCACAGTGGTTAAGAGTTCAGCTGCTAACCAAAAGGTCAGTGATTGGAACCCACCAGCTGCTCTGGGGAGGAAGATGTGGCAGTCTGCTTCTGTAGATTTACAGCCTTGGAAACTTTATGGGGCATTTCTACTCTGTCCTGTAGGATTGCTATGAATTGAAATCTACTCAGTGGCAATTGTTTGGTTTTTAGTATAGTGTGAATGTATCACATTTTGTTCATCCATTCAGCTATGGACACTTGAATTGTTTGCAAGTTTGGGCTGTTAAGAATTAAGCTGCATGTAAATCTTTGTGTGGACATGTTTTCATTTTTCTTGGGTAGATACATAGGAGTGAAACTGCTAGATCATAAGGTACATTTATGTTTTAATTTTTTAAGAAACGTCCAAAGTGACAGCCTAACTTCCCACCAACAGCATGTTAGTATTCCCATTTCTCCATATCCATGGCAGCACTTGGTATTGTCTGACTTTTCATTATAGCCATTGAAAAATCCTCACAAATTGGACGAATAAGCAACATCATGATAAATGGAGAAAAGTTTGATATTGTCAAGGATTTCATTTTACTTGGATCCACAATCAACATCCATGGAAGCAGCAGTTAAGAAATCAAATGATGTGTTGCACTGGGCAGATCTTCTGCAGAAGACCTCATTAAAGTGTTAAAGAGCAAAGATACCACTCTGAAGACCAAGGTGTGCCTGACCCAAGCCATGGTATTTTCATTCGCTTCATGTGCATGTGAAAGCTGGACAATGAAGAAAGAAGACTGAAGAAGAGTTGATGTATTTGAAATGTGACATTAGTGAACAATATTGAATGTACCATGGACTGTTCGAATGAGCAAATCTGTTTTGTAGAAAGTATGTGGCCAGAATGCTTCTTAGAAGTGAGAGTGGCCAGACTTCGTCTCTTATACTTTGGTCATGTTGTCCGAAGGGACTACTTGCTGGAGAATGATATCATGCTTGGTAAAGTAGAGGGACAGCAAAAAAGGAGAAGACCCCCAATGAGATGGATTGATTGAGTGGCTGCGACTATGAGCTCAAGCATGCAACAATTGGGAAGATGGCACAGGACTGGGCAGTGTTTCATTCTGCTGTAGAGAGGGTCACAATGAATTAAAACTAACTTGATGACAACTAACAACTTGGTAATTCTCTGCTTGAATTTTTGAGGAACTGCCAAACTCTTCCATAGCAGCTGCATCATTTTACAGTCCCACCAATAATGAATGAAATTTCTAATTTCTCCACATCTTCATCAACACTTGTTTTCTATTTTTATGATAAAGCCATCCTAGTGGAGTGGACTGGTATTGATATGGTATAAGGTTTTGATTTGCATTTCCTTAGTGACTAATGCCCTTTGAGCATCTCTTCATGCACTTGAGAGCAATTTTTTAATTGGGTTATTTGTCTTTGAATTGTAAGAGGTATAATATATTCTGGATACAGTTATCAGATAAAAGTTACTGTCAAGTTGATTCTGACTCGTGGTATCTGCGGTGCAATGAACTGTTTTTATATGGCCTTCCTATCTCTCACATAATACTTGCCTAGCACTGTGCAAATTGACTTACGGTCTACTAAATTGACTTGTGGTCCTAGTGGGAGGACCATGTCTTGATATTGACAAGGAGTAGGAATATATAGGAAGGTTGGGCAATCTACTTCCATAGTGATACTGCCTCAGAAACTCAAGAGGGGTCTCTATGAGTCAGATCTGACTCCAACGGCAGTGAGTTTGGTTTTGGTTAGGCATATATAAGGGCCAATCCTGCAGAGCTTCAGGAGGATTTCACTACCATCAAGAAGAGTCTGGAGGAGAGTGTTGTCTTAGAACTCAGGATCCCTATTTGCCTTAGGAATCAGGATCCCTATTTGCCTTAGGACTCAGGATCCCTATTTGCCTTAGGACTCAGGATCCCTGTGCTGAGGACTTCCTAGACCCAGAAGAGAGAACTTTAACACTCCAGATGGTGAGAGACATTGGCATGGGCATGTCAGCCTATAGAGTGAGAGCTGAGTGCCTTTGAGGAGGAAGCTTACCAGGGGAGCTAAAGGAGGTGTAACACTTAGCTGTACAGGGCAGAACCTGAATGTGCCCTATGCAAGGTTGCCTCAAAGGACCCTGAGCAGAGTATCATCTTACAGCAGGGTGGAGTGGGATACCTCTGGATAGGAGGCTTGCCAGCAGTTAAACGCTGTAATGCTTGTGCAGGGCAAGAGAGGCTTGAATGTGCCTTCCAAAGTCTCCATCAGTTGGAATCAATTTGATGGCAACAAGTTTGTTTGTTTGTTTTCAAAAATATGTTACCTTACATGGCACCCTATGGGGAATTAGATGGGGGCAAGTGGCACTACAAGCCAGTTACTCCGGCTTTTGTTACTGTTAATGAGTAATAAAGGCTTGATCTTACTCAGTGCCCTGATGTTTCTGTGCAAGTAGGGTAACATCTCAAACCCTTTACAGTTTGTGATTTAACAATTAATTGAGATGTTAATCAACCTTATCTTTTTGTAAATAAGTTCTGCTTGGTCATGGTTTCTATGTTGCTAAATTCAGTTTGCAAATAATTTTTTGAGAATTTTTGCATGAGCGTTATTGGCCTGTAGTTTTTTCTTTATTTCTTTCTGAAAACATCTTTGTCTTGCTTTGAAATCAGGTTAATACTGGTTTCGTAGAATGGGTTAGAAAGTGTACTTTTTTCTGTTTTCTAGGAGAATTTGTAAATATTTGGTCCAATTCATGAAGTTATCTGAGCTTATGTTTTTCTTTGTAGGAGGAGTTTTTAAATTGCTCATTTAATTTCTTTGCTTGTTATACGTCTATTCACATGTCCTATTTCTTCTTGAGTCAGTTTTGGTAATTTGTTACTTTCTAGGAATTTATTAATTTTATTTATGTAAGTTATCCAATTTGATAGCAAATGGTTAATAGTATTCCTTACTAATCCTTTTTTCCCTGTCTAAACAATCAATAAATTCCTGATTTTGCGAATTTGTGTTTTCCTATCATTTTTCTTGGTCAGTTTTATTGATTTTCTTTTAAGAATCAACTTTCTGTTTTATTAATATTTCTTTATTGTTTTAATGTATTGCTGTTTACTCTTCCTTCCCTCTGTTTGCTCTGAGTTTAGCTTGCTCTTCTTTTTCTAGCTTCTTTAGGTATAAAATCAGGTTATTGACTCGAGATTTTTCTTCTTTTCTACTTTAACCAGTTTAAAAACTATACATTTCCCTGTAACCATTGTTTCAACTGCATTCCACAAATTTGATACTTTTTTTTTCTATTAGCTCAAAATATTTTCTAATTTCTCTTGTGATTTCTTCTTTGGCCTAATGGGGTTTTTAAGAAGTTTGGTGTGTAATATTCAGATGTTCATGGATTTTCCTGCTTTTCTTCTATTGTTGATTTCTAATTTAATTCTATTATAATGAGAGAATATACTTTGTATGATTTCACTCCTTTCAAATTTAGAGAATTATTTTATAGCCTATTCCAAAAAATGCTCTACATGCACTTGAGAAAGTAAGTATTCTGTTGAGTGTGATACAGAGATCAGTTTAATTTGGTTGCTAGTATTGTTCAGCTCTTCTGTTTATGTGCTTATTTTTTGTCTAGTTCTATCCATTATTAAGTGTTGTATTGATGTTGGCAATTATTATTTTTTGAGTTGTCTATTTTTCCTTCATTTCTATCAGTTTTTGCTTCATGTATTTTGGGGTTCTATTGTTAGTTGAGGAGCTCTGGTGGCGTAGTGCTAAGGCATTTGACTGGTAACCAGGAGGCTGGTGGTTCAAACCCACCAGCCATTCCTCAAAATGGAGACTGGACTATCTACTTCTGTAGAGATACTGTCTTGGAAACCCAAGGAGGGGTCGCTACTCAGTGGCAGTGAGTTTGGTTTTTTTGTTTGGTTATTAGTTGTGTATGTTTCTAATTATTGTATCTTCCTGAGGAATTGACCCCTTTGTCATTATAAAATGCCCCTCTTTATTCCTAGTAACATTTTTTGTTTTCTAGTCTATTGTGCTTGATATTAGTAATAGTGACTCAGTTTCTGTGTCCAGAACCTCTTCAAGGCTTGTGGTGCTAGTAGTCTTCCTCTTTAGCTATGTACCCAGCTTCTTTTTTTTTCAACAGGGATATTAATTTGAAAAGATACAGTTATATTTGAACTAACTATAAGGCAGTTTGCCAGCAGGTGCACTGAGACTGCTAGTGGGGCTAAGAACAGATGACAAGTCTTCTTAAAGCAGAATCTTGATTCCTGTAGGTAGACTGACCAGTTTAATCTTAAGAGAATTTGCAGCATGTAAATATTTTAGGGTTGTAGCCATCTAAATATACACATAAAGCAGTCTTGCTACGGGCAATTATCTTAGTCTAAAAGAGTCATCTAAGAATACCGAATGTTACTTTGTGTTAAGGCCATGATTGCTTTAGTTTAAAAGCATTTCTTTCAAAGTGCCCTTTTTCTTCACAACAGTAGAACTCTGGCAGTGAATTAAGTGGTCTTGGATTTGATGATAGCTTGCCTAATTTCTGGTTCCAATCTGAAATTTAAAACAAATTATGATTTATTTTAAGAATACTAGCTCCTAAATTTGAATACATTGTCCTTTTCACAATAGTCATATAATTTGTGGGATTTAATACTAAGGAATCTATTAAAAAGATAGAAGAAAAGGACTTAGTCAAGAGTTGTTTCTTTGGTTAAGTCTCTGAGTAAAAAAATTGCCCCTGTGAATTATACCAAAAAGTAAATAAAATAACAAATTTGCATTTTGATACCCTAATTCCAGGCCATCAACCCTTTAAGCCCTGCATTATCAGTGGGCCACTTAATGTCACCTTAGTATCAAATTGCAGTTGTTACCAAGCATACCATTAGAGTTCTCTCATGTCTTACTAACCTCTTGGCCACAATAACAATCACCTCTGCTTACATTAATGTAAGGTCTCAAGGATGGTTTACATTGAATGCAGAACTGTTGCATTTATGCTCAATGAACCAAAGACAGAATGTTTCAATGATAGCATTGCAACACAAACTTTATTACACACAGTGCTATATACTATGAGTGGTTTCTTTCCATTAACTAGAATATTTTAGTAACTCTCAGAGGTATGTTGATATCACCATCTCAAAGAAATTAATTAACTTCCCCAGTTTCACACAGTGTGTAAGTGGTGGAACCCACATTTGACCTAGGATCTGCCTGGCTCTGAATTCCCTATCCTTTTTACAGTTTTACTTCCATAGCATTTCAATAGCATCTGAAGAAATAAACAGTTCCTCATATTAAGAGGAGTCTCTGAGCAGTGCAAACAGTTTAATACATTCGGATGCTAACCAAAAGATTCGAGTTCACCCTCAGGTACCTTGGAAAAAAGGCCTGGTGATCTACTTCTGAATCATCAGCTATTGAAGACACTGGAGCACAGTTTTATTGTGATACACAGCATGTCTCCATAAGTCAGAATTGCCTTGATGACAAGTGGTTTCTTCATATTAAGAATGGATAACACTTCACAAGATGCACATGCAGACCACTCAGCCCAGGATGATGCACCCACATACTCTATGGAGATGCATCCCTTAGAGCAGCAATCAACCATGGGGCACCAGAGGGGCAGCATTCACATGGGGGAAATGCAGGACACACAGGAGTGCATAACTATGAGGGGCATGTGGTGGTGGGACTGTTACTGGGCAGGGAGAGGAGGAGACTGGGTTAGGGTTGGGGGTGGTAAATAGGGAGTGAAACTAAATGTATACAAAATGTCAAATGTAAAACAAACTCTGCTCTGTAAACTTGCACCTAAAGCACAATAAGAAAAAAAAGAATGGATAAAACACTTCATTAATTAAGGGAGCACAGCTTATACTTCTGGAGGATCTCTAATTGTGCCTTGCACTTAAAAAAAAATAAAAACAAAAAAACTCACTGCCACTGAGGCAATTCCAACTCACAGTGACCTCCTTTGTGTTTCCAAGGTGGTAAATCTTTACAGAAGTAGATTGCTCTGTCTTCCTTCCACAGAGTGGCCAGTGGGTTTGAACCTCCAACCTTCTGGTTATCAGTCAGATGCCTTAGGCACTACACCACCGGAGCAGTGCTTAATAAATATTCCCTAACATGTTATCAGGACTTCTGGTGGCATCATGGTTAAAGCATTTGGCTGCTAACTAAGTCAGTGGTTGGAACCCATCAGCCATTCCTAAACTACCAGGTGCTCCATGGGAGAAGATGTGGCAGTCTGCTTCCATAAAGATTAAAGCCTTGGAAACCCCGTGGGGCAGTTCTACTCTGTTCTGTAGTGTCGCTATGAGTTGGAATTAACTCAATGGCAGTAGATTAGTTAGGGTTTAACATTATCAGGTAGGACCAGTCCCTAGAGAAGGATATCATGCTTGATAAAGTAGTGAGTCAGCAAAAAAGAGGAAGACCCTCAACAAGATGGATTGACAGTGGCTGGGGCAATGGGCTCAAAGGTAGCAACGATTGTGAGGATGGTGCAGGACTGAGAAGTATTTTATTCTGTTGTGCATGAGATTGCTGTGAGTTGGATTTGACTCAATAGCACCTAACAACAACCACAACAAAATGAATAAATGAACTGATATGTGGTGAGAAACAATTTTAAATGAGGAAGAATTTTTTAAGCACAGCCACAGTCTATCATGGTCTGTATATCATCTGTTCTTTAACAGTTCCCAAATAAGAAACTTCAGAGAACTGATGCAAACAACGCAAATAATTGCTAATTTAGACATAAGCTCTGCCTTAAAATCTAATAACAAAGACTGATCAAATGGTTTAGATAAATGATCCTATACTTTAACAAACGACTTACTATTACTTTACTATTACTGAAAAAACAAAATAAAAAACCCACCCTTCCCCAAAGACTCCTCTAGTTTCTTATTTGAACAAGTGCTTGATTCAGTCTCCATTCTCTTCTTCATCACTGCTGTGATCTATAACTTCTCTGTTAAGCCACTTGTAGATCAGCCTTTGCCTGCCTGATTCTTTATAAAATTCCCACTTAAGTGTCTCTTGGAGCTCGGGTGGTGCAGTGATTAAATCATCCAGCTGCTAACCAAAAGGTCAGCAGTTTGAACGCAGCAGCCACTCAGCCCTATGGGGCGTTTTACTCTATCCAGTAGGGTTGCCATGTGTTGCAATCCAGTCACTGACAGTAAGTTTAGTTTTTTGGTTTAAGTGTCTCTCTAATCCATCTAATTTTCTCTACTATTGCCACCCATCATCAGTTGCCTAACCCACAGGTTCTCAGACTTGGCTGAACATAGATTTATCTAAGGAGTTTTAAAAATTACTGATGCTTGGGTCTCACTGCCCCAGGGAATCTGATTTAATTGGTATGGGGTGTAGGTCTAGGCATCCAGAGTTTTAAAAATCTCTTCAGGGAATTCTAATAATGTATAGCTAAGGTTAAGAACCTTTCATTACCAGCACTGCAGTCACTTCCTCACTCTCCATATTTAATCTTTGCCCTACTCTACTCACTACCCTGTGCCTCTTCTCCACAGTTATGGAGTAATCTTTCCAAAACACACTTGTAATCATGTCACCTCATCCTGCCTTAAATTTTTCAACTGTTTTTTCCATTAATCACATGGCCAAAAGCCTAAAAATGACCTGTAGAGCTTTTCTTGTTCTGACTTTGACCACCTCTCCAGCCACATTCTGTCCCACGATCCCTCTTGATTTCTCTGCTCTAGCATACTCATTTTTTAGTTCCTTGAACATGCCATGCTCCTTCCTACCACAGGTCCTTTGTACATGCTGCATCCTCTGTAAAGCTCTTTTTCCACTCCTTCCCTAGTTAACTTTTTTTTTTTCAATTTTATTTTGATTTGGGTGGAGATTTACAGAGTAAATTCACTTTTCATACAGCAGTTCACATATACTTTGTCTCATGTCATTGACCAAAATTTACAATGCAACAGCTCCCCTCCCACTT
>NW_006921826.1:2851955-2856315 GCF_000298275.1 Orycteropus afer afer | reverse complement strand
TGTGTCTGTGTTAATTGGTTTCCCTTTTCTTTGTTGAAGAGGGTCTGTGCAATCCTTCTGCCTAGTCCGCCATCTTGCCAGAACTCCCCTAGTTAACTTTTAAGTCATCCTTTAACTTTCATCATTTCCTCAAGGACACCTTCTCTGACCAATCATATGCTCCTATAGCACTCCGGGTAATTTAAATGGTTAAGCACTGGCCTACTAAACAAAAGGTTGGTGGTTCAAACCCTCTCAGAAGTCAGACCTGGCAATCTGCTTCTGAAAGGTCACAGCCTTGAAAACCCTGTGGAGCAATTCTCTGCACACTTTGGGTCACCATGATCAGAATCAACTTGACAGCAACTAACAACAGACAACATAGCACCACATAAACTCTGCTTAACATCATTTATGGCAGGTGGAATGTTATGTCTGTTCTATGCTGGTTTCCGTTGAAGCTCCTTCAATGTAGACACCATGTGTCTGTTTTTGCTTTTTACATGGATGGCATTACCAAAACCTGGCATTCTGACTCTCGTGTAATAGGTTCTCAGATTATTTACTGAAGGAGTAAGTATGAATAAATGAAATCCATCACCAAGTCCAATTGATGTCACTTCCAAAATATCTCTAGAATCCATTTATTTCTTTTCATCTTCCCTGCTGGTCCAAGCCACCATCATCTCTAGTCTAAATTCTTCACTGGTCTTCATGATCTCCCTCTTGTTCCTCTCCAAACAATTGTATTAATTGCATCCAGAGTGATCTTTTAAAAATACAACTAATAAGTCATTCTTCTGTTCAAAATCCTTCAATGTCTTCCCCTTGTTCTTAGAATAAAGTTCAGTCACCTTACCACTCGCACCAATTATACTGCCTGCCTTTCTCCTGCTCAAATATGCCAAGCCCTTTCCAGGTTTTGGGCTTCTGCACTTACTGTTCCTTTTGCCTAAAACGCTATTTATGTGACATATTTTTCAGGGATCAGCTAAAATGTCACATTGTATATAGTTTTTTCTTGACTATCTATTTCAAGTAACCTCAGATACACTCATTGCCCTATTTATTTCCCTTTTGTACTGCCACAATCTATAATTAAAAAAAAAAATTACTTGGCTGTGCTCTACATTCCCCATGGTAACGAATTCTGTCTATTCTATTCACTGTATCCCCAGTGTTTAGTTCAAAATGAGTTCAAAATAAATGACTGAATCATACTGTAGTTGCCATCCTCTAAGATGGGTCCCCAGTGATCCTCAACTCCTGGTATTCATGTCTTTGTGTAATCCCATCCCACACTGAATCAGTGTTGGCTGTGTGTAACTAGCAGTATGCATCTGAAGTCACATTGTAATTCTCAAGGCTAGATAATAAAAGGCATTGTAGTTTCCACATTAGTCTCTTGGATTACCCTGGGAGAAGCCCACTGCCATCCCATCAGGACACGAAAGCAGCCCTATTGAAAGACCTCATGGAAAGACACTGAGACTCCAAGCCAACAGCCAACACCAACTTGATAACCATGTGAGTGAGCAACCTGGGAAGTGAATCCTGCAGCCCTAGTCAAGCCTTCAGATGAGTGCAGCTGGAAGTAGGTAAAGTATGGAAAGGCCTTGGTATGCTGTGCAATTGTTAAGACTTTCATGAATGGTGAACTGAGATGTCGTACTGGTAGAAGGTAAAGCATTGGCAATATCTTTAACCATTGGTTGCTATCAAGTTGATTCTGACTCATGGCAGAGTATAACTGTGTCAGAGTAGACTGTCAGAGTAGATTTTGTGTCAGAGTAGAACTGTGTTCGTAGGGATTTCAGTAGCAGAATTTCAGAGGTAGATCTTCAAACCTTTCTTCTGAGGCCTCTGGGTGAACTCAAACCTCCAAACATTGAGTTAGCGGTTGAGTGCAGGTCACATTGTAAGTGTTCCCAAAATCTTGGAATCTACTGATTCAGAAATCCCATCACTAACATAATTCATTCAAGTGACTAAAATTCAAAGTTCCAGTGATTATAGGAACACAGGTAATTAGTGAAGTGGTGTCCGTGTGTATACCCCGAGGATCCAATCTGTTAGGGAGCCTCTGTCCCTTTCTGTTCTCTCACACATGCCATAGAGAAATATACTATAATATTGAGAAATATGCTACAAAGGGAATCTTGAATTTCTGAAATATGCCTCCAAATGTCAAGTGCACTTGTTGTTGTTGTTGTTATGTGCCGTCGAGTTGGCCCCGACTCATAGCGACCCCTCCTTGGGTTTCCGAGGCAGTATCACTATGGAAGTAGGGTTGCCCAACCTTCCTTCCGAGGAGTGGCTAGTGGGTTTGAACCGCCAGCCTTCTGGTTAGCAGTCAAGTGCTTTAGCCACTATGCTACCAGAGCTCCCATCAAGTGCACTTACTCCTTCCTTATTGACTGTCTTATCTGACATTTTACATTTAGGACAGTAGTAAAAGATCTACTATCCATCTATTTTGCACATCTGGTAGTAACAAATGCCTGACAGTAACAAATGCCGAGGTGAGAGGTGGGAGAAATGCTGGCTATGAGAGTTAAGGTTATATGTCAACTTCACTGGGCCATGATTCTCAGTGGTTTGGCATTAAGTAATAATGCAGTCACCCTCCATTTTGTGATCTGATGTGGTCATGTCCCACTTCCATGTAACAGTGGTTTTTGAATAACAACCTGATCTTTGGAATATAACTAATCATGTCAATAAGTGAGGAGTAGGTATAATTGCCATAAAGTCATTTAAAATAAATAGAGTATCTGTGCTGGGGTGGGGGTCAGAAAACATTCCCTCAATAAGGATTTTGTTTTGGATGAAAGGCTTAGTGAAGAGTGGTCAGATTTGGGCCTGCTTCCTACTTAGGATATTTATGCATTTTCTTCTTTGATGTTCTGTATGCAGAGAAGTAGAAGTGGTGAAAGTAGGAACCTGGGAGCAACCTTCTAAATTTTCCATCCTGCCTTCAAGCACAAACCCCTCACCCCAACTTGGCTGGTCCCTGGAATGGCAAATACATAGGAGGTGCTGATCTAGGACACAGAAAAGGTTTTTTCTCAGAGTTAAGAGCATTGATTTCACTTACCAATCTTGTAAAATGGAAGAGAATAGTCTCTTTGATAAGTTGTTTCTTTATACCATGGTTCAGCAGGCTTTGAATATCTTTGAAAGCAAATATATCGAATGAGAGTTTGTTGGTCAAATTCAGGCCGATAGTGACTTTTTCCCTTGGATGGAATTGTCAAGTCTATGAGAGGTCTAAATGAAAATAGAAATAACTTGCTAAACACCCAGTAGAAAGAAAACACACACCATTGTCTGATTAGCTGAAATCCATTACCTGGAAGTTGTCTTAAGGCTAACAAGACAGTATGAGCAAGACTCCATAGCTCCTGGAGCAGTCCTAGCAAAGTTGTCAGTAGATGGTTCAAGGAAATCAGTGCCATTTTTCCTCCTCCCCAGTGCACAAACCACAGAGAGCCACCTTCATCCAACCTTCCACTGGATTTGACAAGATCTCACTGGTTCCCTTTCCCATTGTAATTTGTTGATGCATGTTTGGTTTTCTCAAGGGAATACTGCTTTCTTTTAACTAGACTAACCACTAACATGTGTCTCAGAGTTTGAAGTCAGTTTTAAGCTTCTTGTACCCCAACTCAGATTAGTACTCCTGAAGGTCAAAGTAAAGAAGAATGAAAATGTAATGATGAAATACTGTCATACACTTGTGGGAGCATATGTTGGTGCAATCTGTTTAAGAACAATCTGATGAAATGTATTAAGACCTTTAAAAAGTGCATATATTTTGTTCCAGCAATTCCAGCAATAAAAGATATCAACAAAGACAAACGTTCATCAAAGCATTTTTATGATAATAGAGTGGTTTCCAACCTTCATGTGAAAAATAAAATAAAATAAGGAATTCTTCAGATGGTGATACATAAGTATGTAGGAATGCCATGCTCCCATTAAAGAATTATAATTTTTGAGATGGAAAAAAGTTCAAAATACATTATTTATTTATAAAAAGGTTGCAATTGAATTGTATTTTAAATGGGTAGATTGTATGGTGTGTGAATTATCTTAATAAAGGTGTTACCAAAAAAAGAAGAAAAAGAAGGTTTCAAAATACTATTCCATCCTACTTTGGTGTAGATCTGGAAGATTCTGCATGATTATCTTTACGTGATGAGATTATGGATGATTTTTGATTCTTTTACAATTATCCATGTTTTCTAAATGTTCTAATAAAAAAAGCATTTTTAAAAAAAAAACTTTTAAGAGGCGGGGCAAGATGGCGGACTACGCAGAAGGATTGCACAGACCCTCTTCAACAAAGAAAAGGGAAACCAATTAACACAGACACAGA
>NW_006921826.1:2842367-2845215 GCF_000298275.1 Orycteropus afer afer | reverse complement strand
TGAGATTTAGGGACACCCAATCCAATCAAAGTGACTAGGATAGTTTTGCATGATTGTATCACCTCGACATAATCACACTTAAATGAGTGACTGAAACAGCTTACTCATAATAAATTATATGTATTTGATTAGCTGTCATGTGATTTTTTTTTTTAACTATAATGTACCTTTTTAAAAGAAAATATTAGCAGAAATGGAGTGACTGTCTAAAGTTCAGAAAAAGCAAGGACAAGAATCTGGCAATGTGTGTGCAGTGCTGATGAGGGAGAGATGTTGAATGGGCAGAGAGTGCTCTGTTGTGGGCAGGCATGGAGAAGCACTGAGAATACCCACCCCCTCCTCTTACTATTTTTTGTTTTTAACTTTTTATCGCAATTTCAGTGAATGTTTACAGGAAAATTCATTTTCCATTAAACAGTTCATGTACATTTTGCTTTGTGACATTGATTGCATCTCTACAACGTAACAGCTCTTCTCTCACTTCCTCCATATACCTTTTCCCTGAGTCCTTCTTTCCTATGCATTCCTGACTTCTGAGCTTTCTCCTTGACCAAATGATGCCCTTCTGATCTGTGGTTGATTGTTCTCAACAGTGCACCTCCCTGGTATATTGTTTGGCTGAAGGTTAAGCCACTGGTGGTTGTTAGGTGCCATTGAGTCAGCTCTGACTTACAGCGACTCCATGTACAACAGAATGAAACACTGAAGGATAACCTCACAATCCTTGCTATACATGATCTCATCGTTGCAGCCACTGTTTCAGTCTGTCTCGTTGAGGGCTTTCCCCCTTTTCTCAGACTCTCCACTTCACCGAGCATGACATCCTTCTCCAGGGAATGGTCCCTTCTGACAACATGACCAAAGTATGTAAGACGAAGTCTGGCCATTCTCACTTCCAAGGAGCATTTTGGCTGCACTTCTTCCAGGACAGATTTGTTAGTTCTTCTGGCAATCTATGGGACTTTCATATTCTTCACCAATACCACAACTCAAAAGCATCAACTCTTCTTCGGTCTTCCTTATTCATTGTCCTGCTTTCACATGCATATGAGATGATTGAAAACACCATGTGTGGTAGTTATGTTTGTGTGTCAACTTGGCTAGGCCTGGTTGAGTAGCTGGGCAGCTGGTTGTAGTTATTTCCCATGATGAGACTGGTAATCAACTCCATGGTGGGATGTACCACAAGCAGCTGAGTAGCTGCCTTTGGGATATGGTCTGCTTCCTGTGTATAAGGAGAAGCCTTGGGAATGGTCTCTAGCCTATGGCATGCTTGGTCCCTGCATGTAGTTGTGTCCTTGCTCAGCAGCCTGCTATGCTCTGCTAACCTTGGGACTTACAATGGACTTAAGTTAATGGCCTACTGTGTGGTTTGGTAACATTGGGACTGTGCCCTTTTACTTGTCAACCCTGGGGCTTCTCAGCCTCAGCAGCTTGCAGCTGTCTGAGTGAAGATATGCCTCTAGCTTCAGTGGGCCGGGAGCAGGAGGCAGAGCTGGACCCCAAGGTTGAGGGGATTTCATCCAGCCCCTAGAGCTTGGCACTTTGAACTTGGACTTAAAGCCTCCAAATTGTAAGAATAAACTCCTGTTTGTTAAGCCATCCCATTTGTGATATATTTCTTGTCAGAGCGGCACTAGGTAACCAAAACACCATGGCTTGGCTTAGGGTCACCTTAGTCTTCAGAGAGACATCCTTGCTCTTCAGCACTTTAAAAAGGTCTTTTGCAGCATATTGGCCCAGAGCAATATGTTGTCTGATTTTTTGACTGCTGCTTCCATTTGTGTTCATGTCGAACCAAGTAATATGAAAGCTTTGACAACTTCAGTCTTCTCTCCATTTTTCATGATGCTGCTTATTGGTTCAGTTGTGAGGATTTTCATTTTCTTTACGTTGAGGTGTAATCCATACTGTAGACCGTAGTCTTCAGTCTTCAGCAGTAAGTGCTGTAAGTCATCTTTACTTTCAGCAAGCAAGGTTGCATGGTGCAGGTTGTTAATGAGTCTTCCTCCAATCCTAATGCCACATTATTCTTCATATAGTCCAGCTTCTCAGATTATTTGCTCAGCATACAGATAGAATAAGTATGGTGAAAGGATACAACACTGACTCACTCTTCTCCTGATTTTAAACCATGCAGTAATCCTTGTTTTGTTTGAATGACAGCCTCCTGGTCTGTGTACAGGTTCCTCATGAGCACAATTAAGTGTTCTGGAATTTCTATTCTTCTCAATGCTATGATAATAACATAATTTGTTATGATCCACACAGTCAAATGCTTTTGCATAGTCAGTAAAACACAAGTAAATATCTTTCTGGCATTCTTTGCTTTCAGCCAAGATCCCTCTGACATCAGCAATGATATCCCTTGTTCTATGTCCTTTTCTGAATCCAGCTCGCATTCCTGGAAGTTCCCTATTATTATACTGCTGCAACCATTTTTGAATTGTGTTAAGCAAGATTTTACTTGTGTGTGATATTAATGGCATTGTTTGATAATGTACACATTCTATAGGATCACGTTTCTTTGGAATGAGTACAAATATGGATCTTTTCCAGTCAATTGGTCAGGTAACTGTCTTCCAAATTTCTTGGCAAAGACAAGTAAGTGCCTCTAGCACAGCATCTGTTTGTTGAAACATCTCATTGGGTGTTCTTAATTCCTGGAGCCTTGTTTTTCACCAATTCCTTCAGTGCAGTTTTGACTTCTTCCTTCAATACCATTAGTCCATCATATGCCACCTCCTGAAATAGATGAACGTTGACCAATTCTTTTTGGTACGGTGACTCTGTGTATTCCTTCCATCTTCTTTTGATGTTTCCTGCATCATTCAGTATTTAAAAAAAA
>NW_006921826.1:2839540-2841907 GCF_000298275.1 Orycteropus afer afer | reverse complement strand
AGTGGTTGACAGTGGTAGCTGGGTACCATTTAGTTCTGGTCTCGTAGTCATGTAGGCTGAGGATCACATAGTATACCAATCAGTTGGACTAATTGTTTTCATTGCATCTTTGGTTTTCTTCATTCTTCTTTGCTCTGTGTGAGGAAAGACCCATTGTTGCATCTAGATGCATCTAGTTGCTTTGTGCAAGCTTTTAAGATCTCAGTCACTACTCGCCAAAGTAGGATGTGGAACAATGTTTTTGTGTAGTATGTTATGCCAATTGAGCTATCATTCAATATTTTGCCCATAGAATCTTTCAATATTGCAACTCAAGCTTGACTTTTTTCTTCAGTTCTTTCAGCTTGAGAAATGCCCAGTGCATTCTTCCCTTTTGGTTTTCTAACTCCAAGTCTTTGCACATTTTATTATAACTGATTTCATCTTCTCGAGCTGCTCTTTGAAATCTTCTGTTCAGCTCTTTCATCTTGTCATTTCTTTCATTTGTTTTAGCTACTCTGTTCAAGAGCAAGTTTCAGAGTCTCTTCTGACATCTATTTGGGTCTTTTCTTCCTTTCCTGTCTTTTTAATGACCTTTTGCTTTCTTCATGTATGATGTTCTTAATCTCATCCCACAATTCCTCTGTTTGACCATTGGTGTCCAATGCATCAAATCTATTCTTTAGATGGTCTCCAAATTCAGAAGGGATATAATCAAGGTCATATTTTGGCTCTTGTGGATTGTTTTAATTGTCTTCAGCTTTAACTTGGGCTTGTATATGAGCAGTTGATAGTCTGTTCCACAATCAGCTCCTGGCCTTGTTTTGGCTGAAGATACTGAGCTTCTCCATCTCCTCTTTCCACAGATGTAGTCAATCTGATTCTTGTGTATTCCATCTGGTAAAATCCATGTAGGTAGCCACCAGTTATGTTGTTGAAGAAAGGTATTTGCAATGAAAAAGTCATTGGTCTTGCAAAATTCTATCACGTGATCTCCAGCATCATTTCTATTACCAGTGGCACATTTTCCAACTACTAGGGATTCTTCCTTGTTTCCAACTTTTGCATTCCAGTCACCAGTAATAATTCATCACATCTTGATTGCATGTTTGGTCAATTTCAGACTGCAGAAGTTGGTAAAAATCTTCAATTTCGTCGTCTTTGGCTTTGGTGGTTGGTGCATAAATTTGAATAATAGTAGTATTAACTGGTCTTCCTTGTAGGCATATGGATATTATTTTATCACTGACAGCTTTGAACTTTGGGATGGATCTTGAAACATTTTTTGTGACGATGAATGCAATGCCATTCCTCTTCAATTTGTCATTCCCAGTATAGTATTTCATATGATTGCCTGATTCAAAATGGCCAAAACCAGTCCATTTCAGCTCACTAATGCCTAGGATATTGCTCTTTATGCATTGCATTTCATTTTTGACATCTTCCAATTTTCCTAGGTTCATACATTATCCATTCCATGTTCTGATTATTAATGGATGTTTGCAGCTGTTTCTTCCCAGTTTGAGCCATGACACATCAACAAATTGAGGTCCCGAAAGCTTTACTCCATCTATGTCATTAAGGTCAACTGTATTTTGAAGAGGTGGCTCTTCTCCAGTAATATTTTAAGTGCCTTCCAACCTGAGGGCTCATCTTCTGGCACAGTATCAGACAATATTTCAGGGCTATTCATAAAGTTTTCCAGTACTATATCAGACAGTGTTTCACTTATATTCATAAGGTCTTCACCAAGCAATTCTTTGAGAAGTAGATGACCCCTTCCTTCTTCCAACTCTGTCTTAGTCTGGAAGTTCTGCTGAAACCTGTCCACTATGGATGACCCTGTTGGTAGTTGAAATACCAGTGGCATAGCCTTCACCCTCACAGCAACACACAAGCCACCATAGTACAACAAACTGGCAGATGAATAGTGGATAAGCCATTGGAGTGAGTTCAATTTCAGACTGGAAGGGTGTCTAGGGGCCATAGTCTCAGGAGTTTCATCAGTCTTATCAGACAAGTAGTTCTGATCTTTCTTATGATTTTGAGTTTTGTTCTATTTTCTCCTACTTTATACAGAATCTCCAATTTTGATCTCTTTCTGAGTGGTTGGTAGTGGTAGCTGAGCACCATCTAGTCTTCTAGTCTCAGGATGATGTAGGCTGAGGTTTCATGGTCCACTAGTGCCTTGGACTAATTATTTTTAATTGTTTCTTTGATTTTCTTCACTATTCTTTGCTCCACACATGGACTGACCAATAGTTTCATCTTAGATGGCCACCCACAAACTTTTAAGACCCCAGTTGCTACTCCCAAAAGCAGGATGTAGAACAGATGTAGAACAATGTTTTTGTGTACTGTTGTTGTTGTTGTTAAGTGCCATCGAGT
>NW_006921826.1:2811152-2838790 GCF_000298275.1 Orycteropus afer afer | reverse complement strand
TGGTTACTTGCTTTTTGTATATTGTTTTTCCCTTCACCCAAATCAAAGGTTACCTACCTAGCAATTTTCCCTCCCTTCCCCTCCCATCCCTAGTAACCAGTAAAGAAAATTCCCTTCTATGTGCAAACCTTTCCTTGACTTTTTATAATAGCGGACTCATACATATCTGTCCTTCTGTGATTGACTTATTTAACTCAGCATAATGTCCTCCAAGTTCATCCACGTTATGAGATGTTTCATGGATTTTTCATTATTCTTTAATGTTACATAGTATTCCATTGTGTGTTTGTACCATAACTTGGTTATTCACTCATCAGTTGATAGACACTTAGATTGTTTCTATCTCTTTGCTGTTGTGTAGTGCTGCAGTGAACATAGGTGTGCATATATCTAATCATGTTCCAGCTCTCACTTCTTTCAGATATATACCTAGTGGTGGGATTGCTGGATCAAATATTTCTATTTCCAGCTTTTTAAGGAAGAGCCATACCATTTTCCACAGTGACCATACCATTTTGTAGTTCCACCAGCAGCATATTGGAGTTCCGATCTCTTCACAACCTTGCCAGCATTTGTTGTTTTCTGTCTTGTTAAACTTTGCTATTCTTGCTACGGTGAGTTGATATCTCATTGTTGTTTTAATTTGCATCTCTCTAGTGGTTAATGATCATGAGCTTTTCTTCACGTGTTTGTTTGCTGTCTGAACATTTTCTTTGTTCATGTTCTCTGCCAATTTTTTACTTGGTTTGTCTTTTTGATGTTAAGTGTTGAAATTTTCTGTAAATTTTAGAGATAAGTCCCATGTCAGATTTATTGTTGCCAAATATTCTTTCCCAGTCTGTAGATTCTCATATTACTCTTTTGGAGAAGTCTTTTTATGTGCATAAGAATTTAATTTTTACAAGGTCCCAGTCATCTAGTTTATCTTCTACTGTTTGGGCACTTTGGGTTATGTTTGATAGTCTGTTTTTGCCATAAATTAGGGGTCCTGTTTGCCCCTATTTTTTCTTTGATGAACATCATAGTTTTAGGTTTTATATTTAGGTCTTTGATCCATACTGAATTAGTTTTTTGTGTAATGTGTGAGATATGGATTGTGTTTTGTTTTTCTGCAAATGAATATCCAGCTTTGCAGGCACTATTTGTTGAGGAGACTATATCTTCCTCATTTAATGGGTTTTGACACTTTGTCAAAGATCAGCTGTCCATAGGTGGATAGATCTATTTCTGGGTTCTCAACTCTGTTGATATATCAGTACTAGGCTGTTTTGACTACCATGGCTGTATAGTAGCTTTTGATGGCAGGAAATATAAGACCTCCTACTTTGTTCTTCTTCAATAGTGCTTTGCTAATCCAAGGTCCCTTCCCTTTCCATGTAAAGTTAGTGATTGGTTTTTACAAGTTCTTAAAGAATGTTATGGAATTTGGATTGGGATTGCATTGAATCTATGCATTGCTTTAGGTAGTATTGACATTTTCACGATGTTCACTCTTCCTTTTTGTGAGCATGGTATATTATTTCATTTATGTAGATCTCTTATGATTTCTCGCAGAAATGTTTTGTAATTTTCTTTGTATCGGTTTTTTGTGCCCCTGTTAAAATTTATTCCTAAGCATTTTATCTTTTTAGTATTGTTTTTCTTGTATGTCAATCTTGTATCTTGCCACTTTGCTGAATCTCTCAATTAGTTCCAGTAGTTTTCTTGCTGAGTCTCTTGGGTTTTCTATGTATGGAATCATATCATCTGCAAATTGAGATACTTTTACTTCTTCTTTGCCAATTTGGATGCTTTTTATTTCTCTTTCTTGCCTTATTGGCTTGCATAGGACATCCAATACAATGTTGAATAGAAGTGGTGATAGAGGGCATCCTTGTCTGGTTCATGTTTGCAAGGGGAATGCTTCCAGTCTCTCTCCTTTGAGAATAATGTTGGCTGCTGCTTTTGCATATATGACCTTTATTATGTTGAGGAATTTGGCTTCAATTTCTATTTTGGTGAGAATTTTTAGCAGGATTTGGTGTTGGATTTTATCTAATGCCTTTTCTGCACTGATCAATATGATTATATGGTTCTTTCCCATTATTTTATTTATGTGATAGATTACATCAATTATTTATCTAATGTTGAACCATCCTTGCATATCTGGTATGAATCCCACTTGGTCATGGTGTATTATATTTTTGATATAGTGTTGGATTATATTGGCTAAGATTTTGTTGAAGATTCTTGTTTCTGTATTCGTGTGGGATATTGGTCTGTAGTTTTCATTTTTAGTGGTGTCTTTGCCTCATTTTTGTATCAGGGATATGCTTGCTTCATAAAATGAATCTGGGGATATTCTATCCTTTTCTATGTTCTGGAATAGTTTGAGTAGGATTGGTGTCAACTCTTCTCTGAATGTTTGGTAAAATTCTCCAGTGAAGCCGTCTGGGCCAGGGCTTTTTTTGTTTTCAGTTTTTTATGAATTGTCTATTTCTTTTGTCATGGGCCTGTTCAAATTTTCTACCTCTTCTATATTAGTTTTGATGTTGTTGTAGTTGTTATGTGCCGTCGAGTCAGACCTGACTCATAGTGACCCCTCCTTGGGTACCCGAGGCAGTATCACTTATGGAAGTAAATTGCCCAACCTTCCTTCCGAGGAGTGGCTGGTGGGTTTGAACCACTGGCCTTCTGGTTAGCAGTCAAGTGGCTCAGGCACTATGCTACCAGAGCTCCCATTAGTTTAGATAGGTTGTATTTTTCTAGAAATCTGTCCATTTCTTCTAGTTTTTCCAACTTATTGGAGTATATTTCTTCATAATATTCTGATTTTATGCCTTTTATTTTGGTTGGTTCTATTGCTGTGTCATGCATTTCATTTCTTACTCATGTTATTTACATCTTTTCTTTGGTAAATTTGCCAGTGGTATATTGATTTTATTAATCTTTTCAAAGAACCAAATTATAGTCTTGTTGATTCTTTCTGTTGTTTTTCTGTTTCATGTGTTTCTGCTCAAGTCTTTATTTTTTTTTTTTTTTTGCTGTGCTTTTCTAATTGTTGGAGATGTTGAGTTAAGGTAATTTTGATGCTTTCTTCTTTTTTGATGTGTGCATTTATTCTATAAATTGTTCTCAAAGCACTGGTTTCATTGGATTCCAAAGATTTTGGTACGTTGCATTTTCATTATCATTTGATTCAATGAATTTTTAAGTTCATTTTTTATTTCCTCTATTACCCAGTAGTTTTTATGTAGGGTTTTATTCAGTTTCCATGTGTTTGCTTTCATTTTCCTTTATTGTCTTATTGTTGATTTCTAATTTTATAGCATTGTGATCTAGATGTTTTGTAGTATTTCAGTGTTTTTAAATTTATTGAGGCTTGCTTTGTGGCTTAACATGTCGTGTATTCTGGAGAATATTTTGTGTGCACTGGAAAAGAATGTATATTGTGCTATTGTTGGGTGAAGTTTTATGTTTATGTCTGGAATGTCAAGTTGGTTGATTATATTTTTTGGTTCTTCTGTGTCTTTGTTGAGTTTCTTTCTAGTTCTATCCTTCATTGACTATGGTATATTAAAGTCTCCTATTACTATGGAGTTGTCTATTTTTCTTTTCAGTTCTGTTGAAAGTTTGATTTATGTATTTGGATCTCTTTGATTTGGGTGTATAGATATTTTTTATGGTTATGTCCTCTTGTTTGATTGAGTCATTGATTCTTTAATCATTATATACTGTCCTTCCTTGTCTCTAAGGGTGGTTTTTGTCTTAAAATCTATTTTATCAGAAATTAATATTGCCACTTCTGCTCTTTTTTTTATTATTGTCATTTGCTTGATATATTTTTTTCAATGTACTTTTGTCTTTGTGTCTAAGGTGTATCTCTTATAGACAGCATATTGATGGGTCATGTTTTCTTTTTGGGGGGCGGGGTTTTAAAGAACAGAAATTTATTTTCTCACCGTTTAGTAGTCTAGAAGTCTAAATTCTGGGCATGGCTATAGAAGGAAGTCCTTCCTTGTGTATTTCAGCTAGTAGTAGCTCAACAATCCTTGTAGATACATCTGTCTCTGTCCTTTGTCTTCCTCTTCTCCCTATGTGTCTCTGTGTCTATTCTGCTCTTTTGTAAAAAACCTTTTTATTGTGATTTGGGTGAGATTGTATAAAGCTGATTCATTTGACATTCATCAGTTCATACACACTTTCTTTTGTGATACTCATTACAATCCTGCCATTTTACACCTCTCCATTTACTTCTTCCCTGTGGTTACCTTTTCCTTGGGTCCTTCTTGCCTGTGCATTCCTGTCTCCCTATCTTTCCTTCTGTGCAAATGCTGCCTTTTTGATGCCTGTTTGATTGCTCTAAGGAGTGCATCTACCTTGTGTAGTTGTTCAGCTTTTGGGCCTGTCTGTTGTTTGGCTGAGAGTTAAACCATGAGAAGGAGTTCAATTCCAGGCTTGAAGGATTACTTGGGGCCATAGTCTCAGGGAATCAACAGGCTCCTTACAACCAGTAAAGCTTGTCTTTTTCACATTTTTAAATTTTGTTCCATATTTTTTCTCTCACTCCATCAAGGAACTCCATTTTTTATCCCTTTCTGAGTGGTTGGCATTGGTAGCTGGGCACCATCTAGTTCTTCTGTCATATAGGGTCATATAGGCTGAGATTCTCAGGATCCACTGGTCCTTTGGAGTGACTGTTTCCATGTATCTTTCATTTTCTTCACTTTTCTTTGCTTCAGACAAGGAGAGATTAATACTTGCATTTTAATATAGGTCATGTTTTCTTATCCAGTCTGCAACTCTCTGTCTCTTGATTCATGCATTTAATCCATTTACATTCAGTGTAATTATTGACAAATATGAATTTATTGCTGTCATTTTGTTACGTGTTTCTCTGTGGTATTGCTGATTTCTTTGTTCTATATAATTTTCTGTGCTGAGCTCATTTTATTTATGAATTCTTAAATCATTTTCTTTGTTGATATTGTTTTAGTAAACAAAACACCAAACCCACTGTTACTGAGTCAATTCCAACTTATAGCAACCCCCATTGGGTTTCTGAGGTGGTATATATGTTATGGAAGTAGATAGCCCTGTCTTCCTTCTACAGAGTGGCTGGTGGGTTTGAACCTCCAACCTTCAGGTTAGCAGTCAAATGCCTTAGGCACTGTGTAGTATTTGGTAAATATTTGTGCCTTTCCTTTTTTTCTATTTTGATGAGAAAATTTATTAATTTTCTTTGATGTTACCCTGTGATTTATTGTTTTCTGCCCATTCTATCTTGAAATTATCTTGACTTCCTTTCCATTTGGAAGTTCTGTACCTACACTATTTATTTCATTTTTCGGTTTGGTAGTTTTCCTCATTTACCAATTGGTGTGTCTGGTTCTTCGCTTGAAATCTTGTTAGTTTATTTTACTTTGGATATGTCTATATCTGGGTTGGTTTCTGGGTTATGTTGTCATTTGTGTTAATCATTTGTTGTTTTCTGTGTCTCTCTGTCTGAAGGACTCCCTTCATAATCTCTTGTAAGGTTGGTCTGGTTTTTACAAATCTCCTTAATACCTGTTTATCTAGAAATGTCCTAATATTGCCACCATATTTGGGGGACAGTTTTGCTGGGTTTATAATTCTTGGTTGGTAATTTATTTCTTTCAGGGTTTTATATATGTCACCCCCATTGCCTTCTTACCTCCATGGTTTCTGCTGAAAAATCAGAGCTTAGTCTTACTGCTTGCCAAATAAGATCATGTTTGTGTATTGTTATGTTGCTTTCAGGATTCTCTCTTTGTCTTTAGTTTTGGAAAGTTTACGTATGATATGTCTTAGTGATTTTCTTTTGGGGTGTATCTTGTGTATGGGGTTCCTTGAAGTTCTTGAATGTATATTTCTCATCTTTTATCACATTAGGGAAGCTCTCTCCCAAAAAATCTTCTACAATTTTCTCTGTGGTTTTACTTCTCTCTTCTTTTTCTGGAATTCTGATCACACGTAAGTTATTCCTCTTTATGATTTCCCACATAAATCTTAAGCTTTCTTGTTTTGTTTTGTTTTTTGGTCTTTTTTTTTTTATTGTTCCCTTAACAAATTAATGAGAGTTGTCTTCAATCTTACTAATTCTGTCTTCAGTTGATTCAGTTCTACCCCTTTGCCCTTTCAATGTGTTATTTATTTCTGAAATCTTAGTATTAATCTTCTGGATTTCTATCTGTAGATTTAGAATCAGTTCTAATTTTTCATTTAATTTGTTAGTTTGTTCTTATATTATTTCCCTAAATTCTTCTAGAGTTTTGTCTGTGTTTTCCTTAATTTTCTTAGTGTTTTCCTTGATCTGTCTTTCAATCCATTGAAGCCACCTAAATATAATTGTTTTAAATCCCTTATCATGTATTTCCAATGCCACTTCTCCTTCAGTGAGATTTTCTGGCTCTGTATTCTGGTCCCTTGTTTGTACTTCTTTATCTTGCTTCTTTGTGTGAACTAGAATTATCAGTTGTCTCCAAGACATTGTGATGTAGTTGTATTTATATTTAATTGGTGGCTGTATGTTGGTGTGATTTGTCCACACTGTTCTTGTTTTTCTTTCTTTATTTTGTTTTGCTGTATCTCAGCAATCGTGGCTGGTGTACTACTCTGTTTGCAGGATTTGCAGTACTTAGGCACTCACTACCTGTCTTCTGATGTGTGTAATAGAGGATGAGAATGTGTGCACAGATCTCTGTTAGCTGTTCATGTAGAGCAGCTGAGGGCAGGTTGGACTTGTATTGGCCACTGTCTATCACTGATCAGTTGGTGCAGAATCAGGTAGTGACCCTCAACCAGTGAGTGGGCCTGCAGTAGGTGCAGATGTGGTTGGGTCATGTGCATGGTTGCTTTCTGTTCATCAGCCACCAGTATGGTTGCCATGCAGTCTTTGGCAAGCTGAGCCAATTATCAGGTTGCTGCCTGGATCAAAACACTGCTAGCGAATATTCAAAATGGATATGCCATAACTCCCTTTGTCTTCTTGTCTGCTGTTTTCATTCAGTTTCTTCTACTAGCTAGTACTTAATTCACTTCTTCCTCCTTCGTTTCGAAGCTCAGTGTTCCAAGATTGTCTTCTGTATGTTTTAATTTGTTTCTCGTTTCCTTGTTGTAGAGGGTCTATGGAGCTTGTCTGCCTATTCTGCCATCTTGCCAGAAGTCCTCCCTCTAATTGTTATTATGTGCTCAACAGGTACTTAATTCTGTAGAATAGGTGCCTTAAATAGTGGGTGGTAGTACTCTTTTCACTACAAAAGTATGTTTCCTGCTGTCAATAGAACAATAGCTGACCGGTGAATGTGTCAGTCTTTTGTGCATTTGGGTACTTTGCTACTGACAACTTATGTGGCACTTATGTGCCACTGGCAGTGCTGGCTTCTGAACCAGATCCTGAAGGCCACTGCTACCAATTACCCCACTGAAATTCCCAGCCAGCCTCTACTTTTGTGGTTATTTCTATAGAACCAGAATACTCTTCTTTTTCAAAGAATAAATCAATGTTCTTTTGAAAAGAAGGCTTTCATTCAAAGAAGGAACTCTAATACTAAAAACATTAAGTTGCTGGATCAATATATCCAGAGAAAGTAAGCTTTAGACACCTTTCAAATTATGCTATGACTACAGTTCCTAAGAACTGCATTATTTCCTGTGGTTTTGTTTTGTTTTGTTTGTTTGTTTTGTTTTGTTTAGCTAGAGCTTAATAAACTCATAGGTTGATATTTGCATTTACTTTTCCTCTTAAGGCTAATCTTGGGCAAGCACAAGTCTTGTCAGAGTCAGGTATAGGTTCCCTGTAATTCAGCCATTATCTGGTAGAAGGACTGATATTTGGGTCAGGGTGGAGCAGGGAGTGGTAGAGGTGGGGGGTGGAAGAGGACACCAGAGTTTGCTTGGGCCATGAGCACCCCTGGAAGTGGGTTCTGTCATTTCCTTTCTTTTCTGTCCTCTGATAGAGAATATGGCCCTAATAAGAATTTAATATGAGGATGTATTTGAGTTAGAACAAACACTTTGAACTGGGAGTCAGAAAATGTGTATAGATTCAAGTCAGCGTTTATACTCACTGTGTGACCTCAGATAAGACATTTCACTTCTCTGGGCTACATTTTATTAATCTAATTGAGTCAGAATGTCCTCTAGAACTACTTCCAGTTTAATTACCTATTAAGTTTGGACAGACAGACAGAGGGAAGACTCCATATAAGGACAGGGTTATGCTGCAGCTGTAAGCTGAGGAGCACCTGGGGCTACCAAAAGCTAGTAGAGAAAACAAAGGATCTTCTACAGCCTTCAGAGAGAGCATGATTCTGCTGACAACCTGAATTCACACTATTAGTCCCAAGAACTATAAGGCAATAAATTTCTGTTCTTAGAAGCTACCTAATAGGTGGTACACCTACTCCTCACTTATTGACTATCTCATTATCTGACATTTCACATTTATGACAAAAGTATAAAATCTACTACCTATTTTGTGCATTAACAATTCAGTAATGAATGCTGAGGTGCAAGGCAAGATGCAAACCAGTAACATTGGCACTGTGATGGTTAAGGTTATGTGTCAACTTAGACAGCCTGTGATTCTCAGTGGTTTGGCAGTTATGTAATGATGAAATTTAGCAGTTATATAATGACCCAGTCATCCTCTATTTTGTGATCTGATTTCATCATCCTCTGTTTTCTCACAACATTGATTTTTGCATGATGACCTGGTCTTTAGAACCTAACCATGTTGATAAGTGAGGAGTGAGTGTATTTTGTTATTGCAGCCCTCAGAAACTAATAAGGAACCCTGGTGGTGCAACAGTTAGGTGCTCAGTTGCTAACCAAAAGGTTGGCAGTTCAAACCTACCCAGTGGCTTTGTAAGAGAGAGACCTGGCAATCTGCTCCCATAAAGAGTATGCCTAGAAAACCAGTTCCACTCTGTCACATGAGGTTGCTATGAGTCAAAATTGACTCAGTGGCACCCAACAACAACAGGAAACTAATTCAGACTATATGTTGCTTTAAACCATAGACGCTATGACTCTTTGAAGGATAATCAAGAAGTGACTATATCAAAGGCAATTAACAGAAGACATATTAGTAAAATAATAGCAATCATGTTAACTGCTTACTTTATTCTGAAATTTTATATCAGTTATTTAATACATAAAAAGTTATTTAATACATAAAAAAAAAATCTCACTGTCATTGAGTTGGCTCTGACTCATAGCAACCCCTCCATGGGTTTCCGAGTGGCTGGTGGGTTTGAACCAGCAGCCTTCTGGTTAACAGTCAAATGCCTTAGGCACTATGCCATCAGATTTAATAGATAAGGCAGCTGATATTCCTGAGAAGAATGGGAATTGGCCAAGATCAAACATTTCGTAAGTTACTCAAATTGTAGCTTTTAACTACTTCTGTTTCCAGCCTCCCAAAACTATAAAGTAACAGCAAAGTGCCTATGTTTTTTTTTTTTCAAAACACACTTCGAGGGGCAGAAATCATTTAGGTCAAATTCTCAATTTCACTGAAAAGGAAACTGAGTTTCTCTGGAAGGTAAAGTTATTTGGCCAAGTTGAAACACTAAGCTCATGATGTCTCTTAAAGTTCTTTGATGATTAAATAAAATCCTATACTTATTGCTGATTATAAAAGTAATATATGCTCATTAAAGAACATCTGGAAAGTAGGGAAAAAGATTAAAAATAAAATGCAAAATAATCTCACCCACCACTCAAAAACTAGCCATTGTATTTCCTTCCAAACCTTCTATTTATTATTTGCTAATAATAATAATTGCAAGTAATTTGCTAATAATAATAATTGCAAATTCTGTATACCATCTATTAAACATTTTTATTGTGGTAATGTATATATAACAAAACATTTGCTATTTCAATAATTTTTACGTGTACAATTCTGTGGTATTATTTATGTTCACCATGTTGTACAACCGCACTCCAACCATACTCCATTTCCAATTTTTCTGTCACCTTTAACAGAAACTCAGTTTCCCTTAAGCAATACATCCCCAAGGCCCCCTCCTTCCATCCCTGGTAACCACTAATAAACTGTGGTCTCTATGCATTTCCTAGAAGATACTCTAAAAGTATTTTTTTTTCCCCGAATCTAAATTTGTTAAAATTCTGGGACATTAAGATTTAAGAATGTGTCTCACCTGGAATATCTCTTCACACTAGAATCAAAATGCAGTCTTGCCAGCTGCCCTGCGTAATAGCCTCGGAGGTCCTTTCCTTGATGAGCAATGTATATACTGGTGAAGAAAGTAGGGTAAGGAGAAAGAGGCAATTATAACAATAAATTCTTTACAGAAAAATCCACTACACCACTATTCAACTCTGACTCATGGCAAGTCTATGATTGTCAGAATAGAAATGTGCTCCATGGGGTTTTCAATGGCTGATTTTTTGGAAGTAGAAGAATATCAGCTGATAAATTTAGATGGAATGGTAAATTGTAATTTAGTATTACACATACCTTAAGCCAATAGGGTATTTTATGGGAAAATTTACAATGGCAAGATTAGTCTATAACCATTAAAGAAACCAGTGCACCTTAAAATAAAAGTGAGATAACAAACATTATTTGCCTGCTGATGTGATAAAATATGGAACACATAGCCCCACCTAAGTAGTTTTCCTGCCAAAAGAGTTGAACTTGAACCTAATAAAGGCTTAATTTAGATCTGCTTTCCAGATTATAGGACATTGGGGGTTAGTAGTAGATAGAAGAACAATTTAAATGATACTACAAGAAAGCAACAGATTTTCAGAATGTGGGTCATTCCATAACACAGCTGATACCATTTCTTCAGAGTCAAAGAAGTCATGAAAGAAGAAAAGCCAGGGTTGGGATGGGGAAGGAGACTGCTCTGGATTAGAAAGCATTTAGCATAACTATTAATTGCAGGACCTTGTTTTCATCCTATTAGAATAAACCATGAAAAGACATTTGTGACAAATAGGGAAATTTTAATATAAATAGGATTTTGCATGATATTAAGAAACTAATGTTAACTTTGTTAGATGTGATAATGGCTTATGATTACGCATGAAAATGTTATTTTTGGGATTCATAATGAGAAACATTTTAATTCTTCTGCAATCCAGATTTATGGCTTTCATGGAGGGTGGGGTAACCCACCCAAGCCATTGTCCTTTTGAACCTTGGGCCTTAAAGGAAATGGTCTCCTAAAAGTCTCCTTTAAGTCAAACAATAATCTAGATAAACTATTAAAAACCAGTTTGCCTTAGGCAGTGAGCTTTTTTGAAGAGTTATCTATGTTTAGTCAGTTTTAAGGAACTCCAAAGTAAGACTCAATGTGTTTTAGGGTAAATTGTCATTATATAAACACTGTACTGGCCCATGGCAATGCCAACATGTGGCATAAGAATTTTTGGAAATTCTTTTTATATTTGGAACATGTTTGACTCCCTAGTACTCCTCGGAAGGAAGGTTGGGCATTCTACTTCCGTAGTGATACCGCCTTGGAAACCCAAGGAGGGGTCTTTCTGAGTCAGGTCTGACTTGACCACACGTAACAACGACAGCAGTCAAATGTTACCCTGAGTTTCAAATCCTATGTTAAATAAACTTCAGTCAATTTCTATTATTGACTTAAAATGATTTTTGTTTTAACAGTGGAGAATATATGAGAGTTACGAAGCATGTTAAGTATTAGCTTTGAAATGTTAGGAAAAAGAAAAATAAGATGTATAAAACTAGTGGGACAAATTGTTAAAATGTGGAAATAGATAAATGGGAGTTCATTATTCTACTTTCCCTACTTATGCTGTGTTTAAAAACTTTTATAATAAGAAGGTCTTTTTTTCACTGTAGTAATTAAACATATATGACCCCTGAGGGGTACAAATGGTTAGTGCTTGACTACTACCTAAAAGGTTGGAGATTTGAACCCTGTTAATGGTACTGGAGAAGAAAGGCCTTCTGTAAAGATTATAGTTGAGAAAAACCCATAGAGTAGTTCTATGCTGTAACACACGAGGTTGCCATGAGTCAGAATCTACTCAACAGCAACGGGTTTAGTTTGATTTCAGTTAAATATATAACGGGTGAAAATGATGTAGTACTATACTGCACAAAAGCACAAGGTGCTTGGAAGTGCAGAAAAGGAACTTCTAGACCTGCCTGGGAAGGCTGAGATGTGAGGAAATTCTGAAGGATGAACATGAATCATTGAGGTGGAGAATGAGAGGAAGTGGTTCCAGCGTGTGAATGTGAGATGGGCTTACCCGACTGGAATACAGTGGTGTCAGGAGAGATGAGTCTAGAGAGTAATGGTGCTCAGACATTTACATTTTGAAATACATCTTATTTTATAATAAATTACTTTTTCTTTTCTATTATTATTACAGTTTTACGTTCATAACTAAAATATTGTGCACAGTTGGAATACATATTTATAGATTTTATTTCAGAAGAATACTACGGGCACTACAAAATATTTGTTATAAAAAAGGGAGCATTGTGACTAAAAGGTTGAGAACCACTGATGTAGGTGATAGAGAATCTTAAAATTGTAAAATTTTAAGAAGATTAATGATATGGTGCAATTTGTATTTAAGAAAGATTTAATCTGGTGACAATGTGGAAAATGAATTTGAGGACAGTATGCCTGGAAGTAAAAAGACTGGTTGCAGGCAACAGTAATAATTTATGTGGGGAACATTGAAGCCCTGAACATTAGGAATATGGTTAGAGTAGAAAGGACTGATTGAAGATATTTTAAAATATAAAATTGAGGGTAAAAGAGAGGGAGGGGTCCAAGACAGGGCCTAGACTTCTGGCTTTGGGAAGTATTCTGCTACTCCCCAGGACAGGAAACAGGGAGATGTCCATTTAGAGATGATGACATTCAAGGATGTAATTTTGGAGGTATTTTGGATCTTCCATAGCCATTGCAGATTCTGAGCACTCAGTGGAGTTCAAGAATTCATAGAAAAATGTAGGAGATCATGTATAGAGTGGGAGAACAATGTGGAACAAAACTCAAAATCATAAAAAGGGGGGGGTTGCAAAGGGGACCAGGTTTGCTGGTCTGATAGAGCCTGATGGAAGCACTGAGACTATGGCTCCTAGCTGCTCTTTGGGTCTAGAATTGAACCCACTCCTGTGGCTTCCAGCCAAACAAAAGACAGGCATATGAGCAGAACATTTACACTAGGTAGATACACTCCTTGGGGAGATCAATCATGGAAGAAGAGAAGGGCTGTGTATGCACAGGGAGACAGCTTGGGGGGCAGGAGTGCATGGGAGGAAAGGACACAGGGAAGAGGTAACTATGGGGAGGAAGTTGGAAGGGAGATGTTGCATTGTAGGAAATTGCAGCCAATGTCATGGGACAAAGTGTAAGTGAACATGAAAATGTATGGAAAAAGAATTTGTTCTGTAAACTTTCACCAAATCACAATAAAAATTAAGGAAAAAGAAAAAAAGAATCCATAGAAAAGAAGGAGAGTCAGGACAAAGTAGCACATAGCTTTGCATAAAGGAACCTTGCAAGTTGATTGCCTGGCAATCAACTTTCAAAAAATCCATCATTGAAAACCCTATGGAGCCCAGTTCTATTCTGACACAACTGGGGATGCCATGATTTGAAGTCGACTAGACAGCAGCTGGGTTTTGGACAGCTCATGGCTCACTAAATACATGTTAGACGGTAAATGGAAACTTGAACTCTCCCTTCAGTTCAACCAACATATACTGATTTCACTTGATGTACTCTGTACCCCACTAGGTTCTGTAGATACAAAGCAGAATAAGAAACAGGCCTTGTCTTCCAAATGCTCTTATGTGCTGAAATAGAGATCTGAATAAAAGGTCAGTGAGGCACAGAAGAGGGAGGGATGTCTAGGATTTGGACAAGCAAAAAGAATGGGGAAGAGATTCCAGGTGAGGGGAAGAATAGAATTCAAGATATGAAGTGTTTGGGGACAAGGGAGTGTCTGGCTGTCTACTTAGAATGAAAGGCAGGTGCTGAGCAGGGAAGGTCCTGTCTCTGTTTGTACAAATAGGACCTCTGAGAGCTCTGACTTTCAGAAAAACCACAGGCTGTCTGAGACTGCCCAGTGGTTAGGATAGTATGACTGAGCTCTGAATAGTCAACAGTGGGGGATGAAGTCATAAGAAGGGAGAGGAGTTTGGCAAACAGTGAACAAATTACAGTTCTGAATGTATGGAAAGGGGAGACAGCTTTCTTAGGCATCCATCCAGTTTCTGAAGTATTACTTTGGAATGAATACCCTAGGTTACAATTTGCTAAAAATCCTCCTGAAGCTCTAAAATGACATTCAATTTCTCATAGTTGCTGTGCTGTTTCTAGCCAGCTGTGTTTGACCATGGAGGCTTCATTGCATGCATATGACAAATACTTGCTGAGTACAGGGATGAGTAAGATAAACACAGCTCCTTACAAGCAGTCTGTAAAGATGTTTTTGAGAATGGAGAAGCCCACACTAGCACCAAGGAACACTCCCTCACACACAATCCCTTGGAAGTGTCTCTTGGCAGATTTTGGCACAGGAGCGGCAAGAGGGCAGGAATGTGTAGGAAAGTGGGTGTTGGAGGGAGGTGGGGAGGGACTAGTGGAGAAAAGGGGAGAAGCTTGAAGAACAAAAGAAAGGCAAACTTTCCCTCCAACCCTTCAGGTAGGTTTTCCAAGCTCCCCTGTATCCTTCATCTCAAACATGAGAAAGCTCTAGAGTAAGAGGTAAAATTTTAGTTTTGTGGAAGTGAATTGTATTTCATAAGTGGAAACAAATAGCCTGGCATGTATAGTCTCCCCAGAGGCTATACATGTCCAGCCTCCCCTGCAGGGGGTTGAATGTGAGTTATAACTAATGCCTGTGAAGCATGTGCCAACCCTTTCACTTGGCTAAGGACTCTGCTTAGACACATTCTATTGACTTTCCTTTCAAGGTTCTTCAATAAGCAGTAAAAAGATCTCTTCTTTGCCTGAGTGGGGGAAGACAGCCCAGATATATCTGATTCCAGCTGTGTTTGAGTCACCAGGGCCTGACAGCTTGGCTCTTTGAGGTGATGTATCAATGAGATGGATTGACACAGTGGCTGCAACGATGGGCTTAAACATAGTATTTATTGTGAGGATAGCGCAGGACTGGGTAGTGCTTCATTCAATTGTACATTGGGTTGCTATGAGTCAGGACTGACTCAACAGGACCCAACAACAAGTAGTCAGTCCACACAAAAGCAAACCTGTCTCCTGGAAAGGTGAGTGTAACCAGAGCTGGAGCCGCATTTAGCCTCAGACAAAAGTCAGTACGCACAGGTGAGGTCAGGAGTGTTTGTCCATCAAGAGCCTGGGCCCAGATTGAAGTATCCTATGTTCCTGTTACTATGCTCTACTCTGTTACATTTCTCTTGTGCCTCATGCTTCACAAAGCTTTTTTAAAGAGAATACCTCAATTTTCACAGTCACTTTGCAAGATAAATATTAGCGTCCTGTTACATAAAAGATTGGAGGCCCTGGGAGACTTAAATGACTAAGCACTTGACTGCTAACAAAAAGGCTAGCAGTTTGAACCTCACCCAGAGGCACCTTGGAAGAAAGGCCTGGCAATCTTTTTGAAAGATCACACCCATGAAAATCCTATGGAGCGCAGTTCTACTCTGCAGACATGAGGGTGCCATGAGTCAGGATCAACTAGACAGCAATTGGTTTTGGTTTTATATAAAGTAGTAGGCTGAAGCTCAGAGGTGTCCCAGCTAGTAAATGCCAAAGCCATGAGTCAAACTCAGGCCTCTTAGGGTCTTCTAAGATAATTTTTTCATAAGGCTTTGATGGTATTTCTGTGTGATTTCTGTGATTCTCTCATTTACCAGCAGGCAAGAAGTAGACATCTTATGTCAAAGGAATAAGAGAGGAAATGATAGTGCAATGCTAGCTGGAAACTGCTTTCAAGCCAACAAAGCAAATACTTGTTGCAGGCTGTGATGTGTCTGCAGTGTGCTAATTACTAGTGACACAATAGTGGTAAATACTGTCTTTCCACCAAGAGTTCATAATCTAGTAGGGAAAATCATATGCAGGTGGCTAACTAAGTATGCAGGAGCTCTGGTAGCATAGTGGCTAAGACACTTGCCTGCTAACCAGAGGGCTGGCGGTTCAAACCCACCAGCCACTCCTCGGAAGGAAGGTTGGGCAGTCCTACTTCCGTAGTGATACTGCCTCGGAAACCCAAGGAGGGGTTGCTATGAGTCGGGGCCGACTCGATGGCACATAACAACAACAACTAAGTATGCACGATGTGGAAGTGCTATGCCAGTTAAGAAACTGAGACTGGGGGAATAAGTAACTTACCTAAGGTCATGAGTGCAGAAGGGGCTCAAATGCAGCACTACCAAGCTATATTGGGACTGCAATATCTCTTCAAGGAAGAGGGGAGCCTGTTAACCTCATTGGTGAAGGGAGATGATGATACTATCATTTTGATGATTGAATGAGTGACACTGTGAATGCACTTGGTGACTGAAATACCCTGTCTGTGTTAACTGTTGCTACCTTCCAGCAGGAGCTGTGGTGATGCAGTGGATAAGTGCTCAGCTGCTAACTGAGAGGTTGGCAGTTTGAACCTACTAATGGCTCCATGGAAGCAAGATGTGGCAAACTTTTTCTATGAGGATTTACAGCCTTGGAAATTCTATGGGACAGTTCTATTCTGTCCTTTAGGGTCATTATAAGTTGGAATTGACTCAATGACAATGAGTATCATACTAGGTGTGATGAGCAGCCCCCACTGGGTCTTTCCATCAATGTTTTTAAAATCCACTTAAAAACGTTGCCATTGAATTAACTCCAGCTCATGGTGACCCCTTGTGTTACAAAGTAGAACTGCTCCATAGGATTTCTTTTTGTTTTTTAAATTTTTATGGTGATTTGGGTGAAAGTTTACGGAGCAAATTCATTTTTCATACAGCAGTTTATGCACATTTTGTTTCATGACATTGACTGCAATACCCACAATTTAATAGCTTTCTTCCCACTTCCTCCCTGTAGTTATCTCTTCCCTGTGTCCTTCCTCCCTATGCATTCCTGCTCCCTGAGCTATCTCCCTGTGCAAATACTGCCCCCTCTGCTCTCCCATGATTGATTTTTCTAAGGAGTCTATCTACCTGTTGTAAATGTTCACCCTATATGCCTGTCTGTTGTTTGGCTGGAAGCCATGGGAGTGAGTTCCATTCCAGACCTGAAGGGTAACTAGAGGCCATAGTCCTGGGGGTTTCACCAGGCTCTATCATACCCAAATCAGTACTTGTCTCTCACTTACCCTGCAGTTTTCTATCCTCTCCCCTCTCATCCCTGGTAACCAATAAAAAGTTTCCTTCCAGGCTCTATCAGATTTTGACTTTTGTTCCACATTTTTCTCCACTCTATCCAGGGTCTCCTGCACTGATCACTTTCCAAGTGGTTGACAGTGGTCGGGCACCATCTAACTCTTCTGGTCTCACAGTTATACAGGCTGAAGTTCGCATGGCCCACTGGTCCCTTGGACTAATTGTTTCCATGCACCTTTGTTTTTCTTCATTCTTCTTTGCTCTGGATGAGAAGAAACCAATTGTTGCATCTAGATGGCTGCTTGCAAGCTTTTGAGATCACCGTTGCTACTCACCAAAGTATGATGTATAACAATGTTTATGTATAGTATGTTATGCCAATTGAACTTGATGTCTCCTGCAACCATGGTCCTGAGCCCACAGGTCCAAGAACTTCCTCCATGAGAGTGGTTGACTGTGCCTAAGAAGTTTTCATAACTTTGTCCCCTGTTAGTTCTATTTATATGGGCAATCTTACAACCTTATGTATGTTGTTGTTGTGTTGTTGTTAAGTGCCGTCGAGTCGTTTCTGACTCATAGCGACCCCATGCACAGCAGAACAAAACACTGCCCGATCCCGCACCAGCCCCACAATCCCTGCTATACTTGAGCCCATCATTGCATCCATCGTGTCAATCCATCTCGTTGAAGGCCTCCCCCTCTTTCGTTGACCCTCCACCCTACCAAGCAAGGGAACGGTCCCTTCTGACAACATGACCAAAATAGGTGAGACGAAGTCTGGCCATTCTTGCTTCCAAGGAGCATTCTGGCTGCACTTCCTCCAGGACAGATCTGTTAGTTCTTTTAGCAGTTCATGGTACTTTCAGCATTCTTCGCCAGCACCACAACTCAAAAGCATCAACTCTTCTTCGGTCTTCCTTATTCATTGTCCAGCTCTCACATGCATACAAGGCGATTGGAAATATCATGGCTTGTGTGAGGCACACCTTAGTCCTCAAGGAGATATCCTTGCTCCTCAGCACTTGATACAGTTCCTTCGCAGTTGACTTTCCCAATGCTACACGTCGTCTAATGTCCTGACTGCTGCTTCCATTGGCATCGATTGTAGAACCAAGCAACATGAATTCTTTGACAACCTCAATCTTCTCTCCATTTATTGTGATGCTGCTCATTGGTCCAGTTGTGAGGATTTTTGTTTTTTTTTTGTATTGAGACGTAATCCATACTGCAGACTGTATTCATCAAACTTCATCAGTAGGTGCCTTAAGTCATCCTCACTTTCTATGTATGGTCAGAGGTATTTTCTCTTTTGCCTAGACATACCTGATCATTCAGCCTGTCTACCCATCTGTTCACCCATAGATTAATGTTTGTTATCACTGATAATGCAGTATTGTATATGTGAAAGTGTTTATCTTTGTGGTCTGTACCTCTTGTGCACCTTTCCATGTCTTCCTTTTCCTTAGTGTCTGTTACTCAATTTGGTATATTGCCTTTCCCTTCACCCAAATCATTACTTGTCTCTCCTCACCCTGCAATTTTCTCTCCTCTCCTCTTCCATTCCTGGTAACCAATAAAAAGTTTCCTTCCATATATATACCTTTCCTTCACTTTTTATAATAGCAGACTAATGCAATAGTCCATAGGATTTCCTTGGCATATTCTTAATGCTAGATGGTTTTAAACTACCAACCTTTAGATTAGCAATTGAGTGCAAACTGTTAAGGCTGGCACAAGTTGTGTCATTTATCTTCTGCATCATACTGAGTCTAACCCACTTGAAGTGGTCTTTTCAGGAGCATCCTGAAAAACCAAAGACACTCAAACCTGCTCCTGAGTGACAAGCCTTTGGTGTGTAGCTTGGGAAGTACCAGTTAACACTTGCCTCTAACATTACGCTTTTTATGAGAATTTTATATAGTCATTAGTATCTGTGAGTCATTTGATATTTAATTTTATTAGGTGCCCTTACTAGTTTGTAATTCATTTTTCCCTAGTATAGCCCCAAGCATTAGGCATGTAAGGATTAATTGGATAAATGCTCATTTAGATAGTGTAAAGCCTGAAGGGTCTCTTAACCAGAAGCCTTTAGTATGGAGATTGACACGTCCCATGCTGAGCCCTAATGCCTCCAGGTAGATTGACACGTCCCATGCTGAGCCCTAATACCTGTAGTAAATATCCCATACTTCAGAGCCTTTTATCAGAAATCTGCATGGCTCCAAGAAGCCTCTCACCCACCTTTGAAGACTAGGAGGGCTTTCACCCCCCGGGTTTCGCAGAGAAAATGGTTGGCTCCTTGCCCACAGCAGGACACCATGGGAGAGCCTATGCAGGAGTGCCCATAAGGGAAAGACATAGAAATTCTTCCATATTTGCCACAGGAAAGTTAAGCCCTACTGCTGTCATTAGTGTCTATGGCAAGTTAATAACCCCTTCCCTTGAATGCATATAGAATTCCAGAGGTCAAGCATCCAGTACTCCTGAACCAGCAGTGAAAAATCAAACAAACAAACAAAAACCCTAAGGATAAGAGCCCTTTAGCTGTTTTCGGAATATACCAAACCCACTGCTGCTGGGTCAATTCTGATGCATAGTGAGCCAGTGGGGCAGAGTGCAGCTGTCCTGTGGGGTTCCCAGGGCTGTGAGTCTATGCAGAGACAGGCTACATTTTTCACTTGTTGCAACTGGGTGGTGAAGGCCTTGGCCTTTAGGTTGTCAATGGGTGTTTGGCCACTGTGCAACAAAAAAGTTACATATAAAAAAAAGTTCCAAGTTCAATTCCAAGTAGAATTCAAAAAAATCATAGGAGTAGAAGGAACAATCAAAAGCAGAACATGAAGAGAAGGAAAGTTTTCCTATGGAGACCAGATTAATAGGAAGAGTTGATAATTTTCAGGCTAGTGTTAAATATGTTTAAAGAAAACAAAAAGAACACAGAAAATAAACTAGCAGAGATTAGGAAACAAATAAAGAAAATGAGAGACTCAACAAAGAAAACGAAATCATAAAAATAAATAAATAAATAAGCAACCCAAAATCCGAAGAGAGCTAATAGAACTGAAGAATAAAGAAACGATTAGAAAAAGCAAAATAAACACTCAGCAGTGGAGTTAAACAGCCAGAAGATAGAATAAATGAACTAGAAAACAAATTAACTGAACTTATCAAGCCTCAGCCACCACTTGTCTGTCAGTTTGTCATCCTGTGCTGGCTTGCATGTTGCTATGAAACTAGAACTATGCCACTGGTATTTCAAGTAACAGCAGAGTCACACATGGTGGGAAGATTTCAGCAGAGTTCTGGACTAAGACTAAGATTTCCTTTTTCTTGGATCTACAATGGATCCCATGGAAGCAGTAGTCAGGAAATCAGATGCACTGGGCAATTATGCTGCGAAAGACTTCTTTAAAGTGTTAAGAAGCAAAGATGTCACTTTGATGACTAAGGTGCTCCTAACTCAAGCCATGGTATTTTCAATCACCTCACACACATGTCAAAGCTGGATGATGAAAAAGGAAGACCACAAAAGAATTGATGAATTTAAATTGTGATGCTGGCAAAGAACATTGAATATACCATGGACTGCCAGAAGAATAAACAAATCTGTCTTGGAAGAACTGCAGTTGGAATGTCCCTTAGAAGAGAGAATGACCAGACTTTGTGTCTTGTACTTTGGTCACATTATTAGGTGGGACCAATCCCTGGAGAAGGATATCATGCTTGGTAAAGTAGAGGATCAGCAAAAAAGGGAAAGACCCTCAATGACATGGATTGAGACAGTGGCTGCAACAATGGACTCAAGCATGGCAACAATTGCAAGGATTATGCAGTACCAGGCAGTGGTTTATTCTGTTGTACACAGGGTTTTACTATGAGTCAAAACCAACTCTACAGTACCTAATAACAGCAACAATTTTACCCATAGGAAAAATGTATGGATCACGGAGAATGAAGTGGATTATTGTAAACTTAACCACGTGATGACTCCAATTGCAGCTGCTGTGCCATATGTGGTTTCATTGAGTGAACAAATTAATAAATCTCCTGGTACCTGGTATGCAGCTATTAATCTGGCCAATATCTTTTCTCAATTCCAGTTTCAAAGCATCACCAGAAGCAGTTTAGATCATTAATGCACCTTCACTGTCCTACTTTATGGATATATCAACTCCCCAGCACTATGTCATAATTTTGTCAGCAGGGATCTTGATCACCTTTCCCTTATACAGGACATCACACTGGTCCATTATATTGATGACATATGCTGATTGGGCCTAGTAAAAAAGAAATACCAAAGATTCTAGACTTATTGGTAAGATGTATGCATGCTAGAAGGTGAGAAATGAACCAGGTGCCATACCCATGTTCATCACAGCATTATTCACAATAGCATAAAGATTGGAAACAATTCATCAATGGATGAATAGATAAACTATGGTACATACACACAATGGAATACTATGTAATGTTAAAGAATAAGGATTAATCTGTGCCATGAAACCAGAATAACTAGATGATACCTGGCTACCACTGTCAACCACTTGGAGGAGGATTGTTGAAAGAGATCCTAGATAGAGTGGGAGAACAATGTGGAACAAAATTCAAAATCATAAAAACAAAACAAACCCCAGGTTTGCTAGTCTGATAAAGCCTGATGAGACACCCCTGAGACCATGGCCTCTGATTACCCTTCAGGTCTGGAACCGAACTCACTCTTATGGTTTCCAGCCTAACAATAGACAGGCATATATGGGGTGAACATTTACATCAGGTAGATGCACTCCTTGGAGCAACCAGTCGTGGGAGAACAGAAGGGCAGTGTTTGCACAGGAAGATAGCTTGGGGGGGCAGGAGTGCATGGGAGGGAAGGACACAGGGAAGAGATAACTACCAGGAGGAAGTGGGAAGAGAGCTGTTACACTGTGGGAAATTGCTGTTAATGACATGAAACATGTCATTATGTTTGATGTATGAACTGCTGTATGGAAAATAAATTTGGTCTGTAAACTTTCACCCAAATCACCATAAAAATTTAGAAAAATAAAGAATATGGATGAGTCTGTGAAACATCTCATAATATGCATGAATCTAGAGAACATTATACTTAGTGAAATGAGTCAGTCACAAAGTATAAATATTGTACGAGACCACTACTATAAAATTTCAAGAAAAGGTTTACACACAGAAAGAATCATTTGTTGAAGGTTACCAGTGGTGGGAGGGGAAAGAAGGGAGAATCATTAACTAGATGGTGGTGATATAGTGCCTAAGGCATTTGACTGCTAAGCAGAAGGCTGGCAGTTCAAACCCACCAGCCACTCCTTGGAAGGAAGATTGGGCAATCTACTTCCATAGAGATACCATCTTGAAAACCCAAGGAGGGGTCACTATGAGTTGGAATTGACTTGACAGCAGTGAATTTAGGTTTTTTAGATATGTATTAACTTGGATGAAGAGAAAGGCAATATACTATAATGGGGAAGTCAGCACAAAATGATCAAGACAGAGGAAGACACAGAAGGAGCACAAAAATTAAAGGCAACAAGGGTAAATACTACTACATATACAATCCTTCAATAATACCAATACCAAAATCAAATTCACTGCTATTGAGTCAAATCTGACTCATAGAGACCACTCCCTGGGTTTCTGAGGCAAAATCTCTACAGAAGTAGATTACCCAGTCTTCCTTCCAAGGAGTGACTAGTGGGTTTGAACTGCCATCCTTCTGGTTAGCACTCAAGTGCCTTAGACAGTATGCCACTAGAGCTCCTCCCCCTTCAATATAGTAATAACAATAATCTATGAGTGGATATGGAGATAGACAGTCAAGATGAGCAGGGGTGGGAAGGCAAATGACACTACACACATGAATATATATAGGTTTAGCAGAGGACATCTCTACATATGTATTTCAAATATATCCATGAATGTAGTAAATCAGACAGGAGGAAAAGTTATGAAAACTTCTTTGTCATAATCAAACACCTTGAGGAAATGAGTTGCTGGGCCTGTGGGCTAAAGACTACAGTGTGGGGGACACTGAGGTCAATTGGCATAACATAGTCCACAAAGAAAATGCTTTACATACTACTTTGGTGAATAGCAACTGGGGTATGAAAAGCTTATGAGTGGTCATCTAAGATGCAACTTTTGGTTTCTCTTTGTCTAGAACCAAGAAGAGTGAAGAAAATCAAAGACACAAGGAAACAATTAGTCCAAAGGACTAATAGACCACATGAATTTCAACCTGCATTACCCTGAGACCAGAAGAACTAGATGGTGCCCAACTACCACTGCTGACTGCTCTTAAATGGATCACAATAGGAGGTCACAGATAGAGTGAGAGAAAAATGTGGAAAAAAACTCAAAATCATAAAAAAGACCAGGCTTACTGGTGTGATAGAGACTGGTGGATCCCCTGAGACTATGGCCCTTAGACAGCCTTCAAACTGAGAACTGAACTCATCCCTGTGCCTCAACTTTCAGCCAAATGATTGGCCTGTAAGGTTACTCATAACACCAGGGTGATACATAGTCCTTAGAACAATCAACTGTATGAGAATGAAAGAGCATTTCCCCAGGGCTAAAGCAAGGAAGTCGGGAACTGATAGGAAAGAAGAACAAATGGTAAACACAGGGAGGAAATAAGGAAAGTGCTATCACATTGTGGGGATTGCAATCAATGTCACAAAACAAAATGCGTATGAATTGTTCAATGGAAAGCTAATTTGCTCTCTAAACTTTCACCCAAATCACAGCAAAACATAATAATAAGAGAAGGCTCTGCAACAGATTCAGGCTGCAGTGCAAGCTGCTCTTCCTCTTGGGCAATATGATCTGGCTGATTCAATTGTCCTCAAAGCACCAATGGCAGAGATACTGTTTGGAGTCTTTCAACTATTAGGGAATCATAGCACAGAGCCTTAGGATTTGGGAGTAAAATCAAGCCATCCTCTGCAGATGTAGATGTAGATGCAGATGTATCTCCTTTTGAGATACAGCTATTGGCCTGTTACTGGGCCATAATAGAGACTGAACACCTAACCATGGTCACCAAGTCACCATGTGGCCTTAGCTACTCATCGTGAACTGGATGTTGTCTGACTCACAGAGTTATAAAGTTGGATGTGCACAGCAGCATTCCATCATTAAATGGAAGCAGTATATATGAAATCGGGCTTGAGCAGGACTTGAGGGCATAAGTAAACTACATGAGGAAGTGGCCCAAATGCCCATGGTCTCTATTCCTGTCACATAATCTTCTCTCTCCCAGTCTGCACCTATGGCTTCATCAGGAGTTCTTTATGATCAATTTACTGAGGAAGAGAAAACTCATGCCTGGTTTACATATAGTTCTACATGATATGCAGGTAGCACTTGAGAGTAGAAAATGACAGCACTTCAACCCTCTTCTGAAACCTCACTGAAGGACAATTGTGAAGGGAAATCCTCCCAAAGGGCAGAACTTTGAGCAGTGTACCTGTTTGTTCATTTTACTTAGAAGGAGAAATGGTCAGATATGTGATCATATACTGGTTCATGAGTTGTGGTTTGGCTGGATGTTCAGACACTTGGAAAGAACATGATTGGAAAATTGGTGACAAGTAGATATGGGGAAGTTGTATGTGAATGGGCCAAACAGGTGAAGATATTTGTGTCTCATGTGAATGCTCACCACAGGGCGACTTTGGTAAAGGATGATTTTAACAATCAAGTGGATAACATGACATGTTCTCTGGAAACCACCCTTTTTCTCCAGCCATTCCTGTCATTGCTCAATGGGCTCATGAACAAAATGGCCATGGTGGCAGGGATGGAAGTTATTCATAGGCTCAATAACCTGAACTTCCACTCACCAAGGCCAATTTGGTTACAGCTATTGCTAAGTACCCAATCTGCCAGTGGAAGAGACCAATACTGAGTCCCCAATATGGAACCATTCCTAAAGGCGATTAGCTAGCATACTGGTGGCAGATTAGTTACATTGGACAACTTTCATCATGGAAGGGGAAGCATTTTGTTCTCACTGGAATAGACACTCTGGATACGGATTATCATTTATGGGCTTATAGAATGCCTTATCTACCATCATGGTAGCCACACAGCATCACCTCAGATAATTTCATAGCAAATGAAGTGTGGCAATCAGCCTAACTCATGGAATTCACTGGTCTTACCATGTTCCCCATAATCCTGAAGCAGCTACCTTGATAGAACAATGGAATGGCCTTCTAAAGACATAATTATGGTGCCAGCTATGTGGTAATACCTTAAGGGCAGTATTATCTAGGAGACTATATGCTTTAAAGCAGTGTCCAATATATGGTGCTTTTCCTCCAATAGCTGGGATTCATGAGTCCAGGAAACAAATGATAGAAATGAGAATGGTACCCACTCAATTTTTTTTGCTTCCTGTCCCTGCAACTCTATGCTGTGCGGGCCTGGAGGTCTTAGTTCCAAAAGCAGGAATACTCCTACCTAGAGACACAATACTTATCCCAGTGAACTGGAAGTTAAGAATGCCACCTGGCCACTTGGGCCTCCTCATGCCTCTGGATCAAAAGGCAACAAAGGGAATTATATTGGCTGGTATGATTGATCTTGATTACCAGAGTGATACATATATATAATGGAGGTAAAGAGGAATATGTCTAGAACACAGTTGATTCTTTTGAATATCACTTAGTACTACCATGACCTATGATTAAAGTCAATGGAAAACTACAGCAACCCAATTCTAATAGGACTACTAATGGCCCAGACCCTTCAGGAATGAAGGTTTGGGTCACCCTACCAGGGAAACATCCATGACCAGCCGAGGTGCTTCCTAAGGGTAAAGGGAATATGAAATGGGTGGTGGAAGAAAGTAGTTCTAAACACCACATATGACCAGGTGATCAGTTGCAAAAATCAGGACAAATTTTCATGAATATTTCTTCATACGTGGAATGTACAAAGTATGAATCTAGGAAAATTGGAAGTTGTCAAAAATGAAATGGAATGCATAAAGATTGGTATTCTAGGCATTAGTGAGCTGAAATGGACCAGTTTTGGGCATTTTGAATCAAACAACCATATGATCTATGCTGGGAATGACAAATTGAAGAGGAATGGCGTGGCATTCATCATAACAAAAGATGTTTCAAGATCTGTCTTGAAATACAATGCTGTCAGTGATAGGATAATATCCATATGCCTACAAGGAAGACCAGTTTGTACTACTATTATTCAAATTTATGCACCAACCACCAAAGCAAAAGATGAGGAAATTGAAGATTTTTATCAACTTCTGTAGTCTGAAATTGATCCAACATGCAATCAAGATGTGTTGCTTATCACTGTTGATTGGAATGCAAAAGTTGGAAACAAAGAAGAATCACTGGTAGCTGGAAAATTTGGCCTTGGTGACAGAAATAACACCGGAGATCACATGATAGAGTTTTGGAAGACCGACGACTTATTCATTGCAAATACCTTTTTTCAACAACACAAACGGCAGCTATATACGTGGACTTTGCCAGACAGAGTACACCAGAATCAGACTGACTACATCTGTGCCCAGAGGCAATGGAAAAACTCAATACCTTCCACCAAAACAAGGCCAGGAGCTGATTGTGGAACAGACCATCAACTGCTCATATGCAAGTTCAACTTGAAGTTGAAGACAATTAAAACAAGTCCACAAGAGCCAAAATATGATCTTGAATATATCCCTCCTGAATTTAGAGGCCTCTAAAGAATAGATTTGATGCATTGAACACAAATGACCAAAAACCAGAAGAATTGTGGGATGACATCAACAGCATCATCCATGAAGAAAGCAAGAGGTCATTAAAAATATGAGAAAGAAAGAAAAGACCAAAATGGATGTCAGAAGAGACTCTGAAACTTGTGGAGAGTAGCTAAAGCAAATGGAAGACATGACAAGCTAAAAGAGTTGAACAGATTTCAATGAGCAGCTTGAGCAGACAAAGTCAATTACTATAATGAAATGTGCAAAGACCTGGAATTAGAAAACCAAAAGGAAAGAACAAGCTAGGCATTTCTCAAGCTGAAAGAACAGAGGAAAAAAAAAATAAGCCTTGAGTTGCAATATTGAAACATTCTATGGGGAAAATATTGAATGATGCAGGAAACATCAAAAGAAGATGGAAGGAATACACAGAGCCACTGTACCAAAAAGAACTGGTCAGTCTTCATCCATTTCAGGAGGTGGTATATATGTTCAAGAACCGGTGGTACTGAGGGAAGAGGTAGAAGCTGGGCTGAGAGAATTGGTGAGGAACAAGGCTCCAAGAATTGATGG
>NW_006921826.1:2806901-2808560 GCF_000298275.1 Orycteropus afer afer | reverse complement strand
CAATGAATAAGGAGGACCGAAGAAGAGTTGGTGCTTTTGAGTTGTGGTGTTGGCGAAGAATGCTGAAAGTACCGTGGACTGCTAAAAGAACTAACAGGTCTGTCCTGGAGGAAGTGCAGCCAGAATGTTCCTTGGAGGCAAGAATGGCCAGACTTCATCTCACATACTTTGGCCATGTTGTCAGAAGGGACTATTCCCTGGAGAAGGATGTCATGCCTGGTAAGGTGGAGGGTAGGCGAAAGAGGAGAAGGCTCTCAACGAAGTGGATTGACACTGTGGCAGCAGCGATGGGCTCAAGTGTAGCAACAATAGTGGAGGTGGCTCAGGACCGGGCGATGTTTCGTTCTGCTGTGCATAGGGTCACTATGAGTCAGAGATGACTCGATGGCACCTAACAACAACAACATTTCTTCCTTGTATGTGTAAATAGGATATTTTTTGTTTTCTTCGCTTATAAAATATAACATGTAAGTGAGCCTAGGACATCATCTGTATGCATGTCAATTGTATTATGTTAGGAGCAAGTATGATTTTATAATTGTCTTAATTTAGAGATTATATGTGATTTAAGGAGATGTGTACAATTGCCAAGTTGACAAGCAGTGGACTGTGATGGTTATAGTTATGGGTCAGTTTGGCTGGGCCATGATTCCCTAGTTTGGCAAATATGATGTAGTCATCCCCCATGTCGAGATCTGATATAATGTATTCACCTCCAGGATGAAATCTGTTACAAGTAGCCAATCAGTTGAAAGGGAGTTTCCCAAGGGGTGTGGCCTGCACGAAATATCTATGGATGTTCTGGCAAAGCTCTCTAGGTTTTTGCTTACTTTGGATTCTGAATTTGACTGGTCTGACCTCTAGTTACTGGGACTTGAGCCAGCAACCTGCCACATTACCTACTGATAATGGATTTGTCAGCCTCTGCAGACCATCAGCAGTCTGAACTGCTGATCTTGGATTATCAGCCGTTGAAACTACATGAATAAGGAAAAACCTCCATCTGACCTGTGGACCTAGGAATTGGCCAGCCTCTACAACTGCATGAGCCATTTCCTTGAGATAAATTTCTCGTTTTATATATACATATACAAGCTTCACTGCTTTTTCTTCTCTAGAGAACATAGCCTAAAACACTACCCAAATTAACCCAGAGGCAGAAAATTTAAATATATGCATTATAAAGAAGAAATTGAAGATGTCATTTAAAAAAAAAAAAAAAGCTGCCAACAAAATAAAGCCCAGGACCAGATGGCTGTTGTTTTTAGGTTCTGTGGACTTGGTTCTGATTTATAACTTTGCTGTGTACAACAGAATGAAACATTGTTTGGTCCTGGAAGATCCTTATAATCATTGCTGTATATTGAACCAATTGTTGGAGCCACTATGTCAGTCCATCTCATTGAGGGTCTTCCACTTTTACACTGACCCTCTGCTTTACCAATATTATGTCTTTCTCTAGGGACTGGTCCTTCCTGATAACATGTCCAAGTATGTAGAATGAACTCTCACCATCCTCACTTTTGAGGAGCAATCTGGCTGTACTTCCAAGACAGAGTCATTCATTCTTCTGGCAGTCCATGGCATATTCAATATTCTTCAAGTACACCATAATTCAGATGAATCAATTCTTCTTCAGTCTTCCTTATTCATTGTCCA
>NW_006921826.1:2801595-2806446 GCF_000298275.1 Orycteropus afer afer | reverse complement strand
CCCCTTTGGGTTTCCAAGGTGGTAAACCTTATGGAAGTAGATTGTCCAGTCTTCCTTCCATGGAGTGGATGGTGGGTTTGAACCACCAGCCTTCTGATTAGCAGTCAAATGCCTTAGGCACTATGCCACCAGAGCTCCTTGATATTAATGATAGTGTTCAATAATTTCCACATTCCTTTGGATCACCTTTCTTTGGAATAGGCACATATATGGATTTCTTCCAGTTGATTGGCCAAGTAGCTGTCTTCCAAATTTCTTGGAAGTGTGCTTCCAGCATTACATCCTTTTGTTGAAACATCTCAGTTGGTATACCATCAATTCCTGGAGCCTTTTTTTTGTTTGTTTGTTTGTTTTTTGCCAATGCCCTTAGTGCAGCTTGGACTTCTTCCTTCAGTACCACTGTTTTTTGATCATTTGCCAACTCCTGAAGTGGTTGAACATCAACCATTTCTTTTTGGTATAGTGACTGTGTATTCTTTCCATCTTCTTTCGATGCTTCCTGCATCATTCCATTTTTTGCCTGTTGAATCCTTCAATATTGCAATTTGAGGCTTGGATTTTTTCTTTAGTTCTTTCAGCTTGAGAAATGCTGAGCATGTTCTTCCCTCCAAGAGGGAAGAACTCCAAGTCTTTGCATATTTCGTTATAATACTTGATTCTGTTTTCTTGAACCACCCTTTGAAATCTTCTGTTCAGCTCTTTTACTTCATCATTTCTTCCTTTTGCTTTTGCTACTACTCTCTGTTCAAGAGCAAGTTTCAGAGTCTCTTCTGACATTCATTTTTGGTTTTTTTTTTTCTGTCTTTTAAATTATGTTTTTGCTTTCTGCATATATGATGTCCTTTATGTCATCCCACAACTTGTCTGGTCTTTGGTCATTAGTGTTGAATGCATAAAATCTATTATTATTATTTTTTTTTGAGTGCTTTAACAAACAGAAATTTATTTTCTCACAGTTTAAAAACCAAACTTGTTGCCATTGAGTCGACTCTGCCTTATAGCAACACTATAGGACAGAGTAGAACTGCTCCATAGGGTTTTCAAGGTGGTAATCTTTACTGAAGTAAACTGCCACATTTTTCTCCTGTGGAGCAGCTGGTTGGTTCAAACCACTAAGCTTTTGGTTAGCGTCCAAGTGTTTAACCACTTTGCCACTAGGGCTCTCCCACAGTTTGTTGTTGTTGTTGTTAAATGCTGTTGCATTGGTTCTAACTCAGAGTGACTCTATATACAATAGAAAGAAAAGTGTGCCCGGTCCTGCACCATCCTCACAATTACTGCTGTGTTTTAGTCCATTGTTGCAGTCACTGTGCCAATCCATCCCATTGAGGACCATCCTCTTTTCCACTGACCCTCTACTTTACCAAGTATGATGTCCTTCTCCAGAAACTGTCCCTTCCTAACATATCCAAAGCATGTAGGATGAAGTTTCGCCATCTTCATTTCTAAGGAGCATTCTGGCTGTACTTCTTCCAAGATAGATTCATTCAATCTTCTGATGATCCATGGTATATTTAGTGCTCTTTGGCAGCACAACAATTCAAAGGCATCAGTCTTTCTTTGGTATTACTTATTCATTGTCCAGGTTTCACATACATATGAGGCCATTGAAAATACCATGGCTTGGGTCAGGTGCGCCTTCATCCTGACATCTTTGCTCTTTAACACTTTAAAGAGGTCTTTTGCAGCAGCTTTGTCCAATGCAATATGCCATTTGATTTCTTGACTGCTGCTTCCATGGGCATTGATTATGGATCCAAGTAAAACAAAATTCCTGACAACTTCAATCTTTTCTCCATTTATCATGATGTCGCTTATTAGGCCAGTTGTGAGGATTTTGTTTTCTTTATATTGAAGTACAGTCTATACTGAGGGCTGTAGTCTTTTAACTTCATCAGTAAGTGCTTCTAGTCATCTTCACTTTCAGCAAACGTGGTTGTGCAATCTGCATATCACAGGTTGTTAGTGAGTCTTCCTCCAATCCTGATGCTGCATTCTTCACATAATATATCTTCTCAAATTATTTGCTCAGCATACAGATTGAATAAGTATGGTGAAAGGATATAACTCTGACACACATCTTTCCTGATTTTAAACCACACAGTATCCTCTTGTTCTGTTTGAACAACTACCTGTTGGTCTATGTACACGTTCCACAAAAGCACAATTAAATGTTCTGGAATTCCCATTCTTTGCAATGTTGTCCATAATTTTTTGATCCACATAGTCAAATTCCTTTGCACAGTCCATAAAACATAGGTACACATCCTTCTGGTATTCTCTGCTTTTAGCGAAGATCCATCTGACATCGGCAATGATATCTCTCATTCCATGCCCTCTTCTGAATCTGGATTGATTTCTGGCAATTCCCTGCTGATGTATTGCTGCAACCATTTTTGAATTATTTCAGCAAAATTTTACTTGCCTGTGATATTAATGATATTGTATGATAATTTCCCCATTCTGTTGGATCACCCATTCTTTGGAATGGGTATAAATATGGATCGCTTCCAGTCAGATGACCAGGAGCTGTCTTTGAAATTTCTTGGCATAGACAAGTGAGTGCTTCCAACATAGGATCCATTTGTTGAAACATCTCAATTGGTATTCTGTCAATTCCTGGAGTCTTCTTTTTCACCAATGCCTTCAGTGCAGCTTGGACTTCTTCATTCAGTTCCATTGGATCTTGATCATATGCTACTGCCTGAAATGGTTGAACATCAACCAATTCTTTTTGATACAGTGGCTGTGTATACCTTCTGTCTTCTTTTTAAGTTTCCTGCATCATTCATTATTCTGCCCATAGAATCCTTCAGTATTGAAACTTAAGGCTAGAATATTTTCTTCAGTTCTTTCAGCTTGAGAAATGCTGAGTGTGTTCTTCCCTTTTGGTTTTCTAACTCCAGGTCTTTGCACATTACATCATAATACTTTGTCTTCTCAAGCTGTCTTTTGAAATTATTTGTTCAGCTCTTTTACTTCATCTTTCATCCATTTGCTTTAGCCACTGTGGATTCAAGAGCAGGTTTCAGAGTCTTTTCTGACATCTCTTTCCATCTTTCTTCCTTGTCTTTTTAATGACCTTTTGCTTTCTTCTTATATAATGTCTTTGATAGACTCCCACAATTTGTCTGGTCCTCAGTCATTAGTGTTCAGTGTATGAAATCTGTTCTTAAGATGGTCTCTAAAATCAGGTAAGCTATGCTCAAGTTTGTATTTTGGCTCTTGTGGGATAGTTTTCATTTTCTTCAGCTTCAACTTGAACTTGCATATGAGCAATTGATGGTCTGTTCCATAGTCAGTCCCTGGCCTTACTCTGACTAATGGTATTTATATGTGATCTCTTTCCACAGATGTAGTCAATTTGATTCCTGTGTATTCCGTCTGGTGAGATCCACATGTATAGTTGCCATTTATGTTATTGAAAAAGGGTTTTTACAAGGAATAAGTTGTTGGTCTTGTAAAATTCTATCATGTGATCTCTGGTATCATTTCTATCACCAAGGCTATATTTTCAAATTACCGATGATTCTTCTTTGTTCCAGCTTTTACTTTCCAATCATCAGTAATAACCAATACATCTTGATTGCATGTTTGATCAATTTCACGCTGCAGAAGTTTGTAAAAATCTTCAATTTCTTCATCTTTGGCATTAGTGGTTGTGGTACAAATTGGAATAATAGTCATATTAACTGGTTTTCTTTGTAGGTGTATGGATATTGTCCTATCTCTGGTAGTGCTGTATTTCAGGATAGATCTTGAAATGTTCTTTTTGATGGTGATGTGATACCATTTCTTTTCTTTTTAAAATTTAATTAATTACTTAATTATTTTCCCCTGCAGTGTTCCCTCCCCTTCCCTCCCATCCCTAGTAACCAACAAAGAAGTTCCCTTCCATATATAAACCTTTCCTTGAGTTTTTACAATAATGAATACCACATTTGTCCTGTGATTGCCTTTTTTCACTCAACATAATGTCCTCTAGTTCATCCACATTATGCAGTGCTTTGCAGATTCTACATTCTTCAAGATTGCAGAGTATTCCATTGTGTGTATGTACCATAGTTTGGTGATCCATTCTTCTGTTGATCAGCACCCAGATTGTTTTCATCCTTTTGCTGTTGTAAATAGTGCTGCAGTTAAAATGGGTCTGTATATATCTGTTCTTGTCCTGGATCTCACTTTTTTAGGATATATATCTAAGATATATATGAGATTACTGGATCAAATGGTATTTCAACTTTTTAAGGAATTCCAACTTTTTAAGGAATCTCCATACTGCTTTCCACAGTGGTTGTATCATTTTTCAGTCCCAATGAGAGTCCCAATCTCTCCACATCTTCACAGCATTTGTTGTTTTCTGTCTTGTTGAACTTTTCTATTAGTGCTGGTGCCAGATGGTATCTCTTGTTTTGATTTGGATCTCTCTAATAGCTAATGAAGGAGCTCTGATAGCGTAGTGCCTAAGGCACTTGACTGCTAATCAGAAGGCTGGCGGTTCAAACCCACCAGCCACTCCTTGGAAGGAAGATGGGGCAATTTACTTCTGTAGTGATACTGTCTCGGAAACCCAAGGAGGGGTCGCTATGAGTCGGGTCCGACTTGACAGCACATAACAACAACAACAACAATAGCTAATGAAGGAGCTCTGGTAGTGGAGTGCATAAGGCACTTGACTGCTAACCAGAAGGCTGGCCGTTCAAACCCACCAGCCACTCCTCGGAAGGAAGATGGGGCAATCTACTTTCGTAGTGATACTGCCTTGGAAACCTGAGTTGGGGTCACTATGAGTCAGGTCTGATTCGATGGCAAATAACAACAAATGGCTAATGATCATGAGCATTTCTTCAT
>NW_006921826.1:2799337-2801195 GCF_000298275.1 Orycteropus afer afer | reverse complement strand
CCCCTACTTTTTCCTTGAGGAACTTTATAGTTTTAGGCTTCACATTTAAGTCTTTGATCCATCTGGAGTTAGTTTTTGTGTATGGTGTGAGGTATGGATCTTGTTTCATTTTTCTGCAAATGGATATCCAGTTTTGCCAGCACCATTTGTTAAACAGACAATCCCTTTAATGGATATCAGTCGTTTGTCAAAAATCAGCTGACCATAGGTGGATGGATCCATTTCTGGGTTCTCAATTCTGTTCCACTGGTCTGTGTGTCTTTTCTTGTACCAATACCAAGCTGTTTTGACTACTGTAGCAGCATAATAGGTTTTCAGATCTGGGAGTGAGACCTCCTACTTTGTTCTTCTTCAATAATGCTTTGCTTATTCAGAGTCTTGTTCCTTTCTATATAAAATTAGTGATTGGTTTTTCCATATCCTTAAAAGGTAGTGAGGTTTTTTTTGTTTTGTTTTGTTTTTTTGATCAGAGGGAAAGACCACGTGGAATCCTCTAAAATTGCTAACTCTCCTAGAGTAAGATAGTATATCACAAACAATATCATATTACAGGTGAAATGGAAGAGTAATGCCACCCTTAAAGACTTATAGGATATAAAAGTGATGGACCTCATCATATCCCCATTTAATCCACCGGTCTGGCCCCTAAATAAACTGCAAATCAACAAAGTAGTAGTCTAATTGCAGCTGCTGTTTTCAGATGTTGATGAGATCTGGGTTGGGATTGCATTGAATGTATAGATTGCTTTGGGTAGAATTAACATTGTCACAATGTTCAATCTTCCTATCCATAAGCATGGTATGTTCCTCCATTTATGTAGATCTCTTATGGTTTCTTGAAGTAGTCTTTTATAGTTTTCTTTGTACAGGTCTTTTTTGTGCCAGGCAATATTTATTCCCTAGGCATAAATAAGTTTTTTTGGTAGCTATTGTAAATGGTATTGATTTCCTTATTTCCTTTTCAGCAGTCTCTTTGCTGGTGCAGAGGAATCCACCTGATCTTTGGATGTTGATCTAGTATCCTGCCACTATGCTAAACCTCTCAATTAGTTCTAGTAGTTTCTTTGCTGAGTCTCTTAGGTTTTCTATGTGTAGGATCATATCATCAGCAAATAGGGATAGTTTTACTTCTTCCCTACCAATTTGGATGCCTTTGATTTCCCTTTCTCTCCTTAGTGCCCTGGCTCGGAATTCCAATAACATGTTTAGTAGAAGTGGTGATAGAGGACATCCTTGTCTAGTTCCTGTTCACAGGGGAAATGGTTTCAGTCTCTCTCCATTGAGAATAATGTTGGGTGTTGGTTTTGGATAGATGCCTTCTATTATATTGAGGAATGTCCCCTCTATTCTTACTTTGCTTAGAGTTTTGATCAGGAATGGGTATTGGATTTTATCAAATGCCTTTTCTGCATCTATTGATATGATCATGTGGTTATTTTCCTTTGTTTTATTTATGTGATGGATGATGTTGATTGCTTTTCTAATGCTGAACCATCCTTGCATACCTATTATGAGCCCCAATGGTCATAATATATATATATATTGCTATATTGTTGGAGTCTATTGGCTAGTATTTTGTTGAAGATTTTTGCATCTATATTCATAAGGGATATTGGTCTATAGTTTTCCTTTTTATTTTTAGTGATGTCTTTGCCTGGGTTTGGTATCAAGGTTATGCTTGCTTGATAAAATGAATTTGGGAGGATTCCATCCTTTTCTGTGTTCTGGAATAATTTGAGTCTGTTTGGTGTCAGTTCTTCTCTGAATGTTTGGTAGAATTCTCCAGTGAAACCATCTGGGCCAGGGCTTTTTTTTTAGTTGGTAATTTTTTTTTGACCTGTTCAATTTCTTCTTTTGT
>NW_006921826.1:2792283-2794983 GCF_000298275.1 Orycteropus afer afer | reverse complement strand
TGTTTTCATTTTCATTTGATTCAAGGAATTTTTTCACTTCATTTTTTATTTCTTCTATTACCCAGTTATTTTCAAGGAGGATGTTATTCAGTTTCCATGTGTTTGTTCTTTTTCTGTTAATCTTCCTATTGTTGATTTGTACTTTGATAGCACTGTGATCTGTGAAGATGCTTTGTAGTATTTTAATGCTTTTAAATTTATTAAGGCTTGCTTTCTGGCCCTAATATGTGGTCTATCCTTGAGAATGTTCCATGTTTGCTGTTGTTGGTTCTCTGTTCAAAGGACTCCCTTTATCACATCTCTTGTAAGGTTGGTGTGTTTTTAACAGATCCCCTTACTTTCTCCTTGCCCTAAAATGTCCTAATTTCACCATCATATTTGAGGAACAGTTTTGCTGGGTATATAATTCTTGGCTGGAATTTTTTTTTTTTTCTTTCAGGGTTTTATATATATCATTCCATTGCTTTCTCACCTGCATGATTTCTGCAGAGAAATCAGAGCTTATTATTATTGGTTGCCCTTTGTAGGTAACTTTTTGTTTTTCCCATGTTGCTTTCAGGTTTCTTTCTTTGTCTTTGGCTTTGGTGAGTTTGATGATGATATATCTTGGTGTTTTTCTTTTGGGGCCTATCCTTTTTGGGGTTCATTGGATTTCTTGAGTGGATATATTCTTGTCTTTCATCATATCAGGGAAATTCTCTTCCAATAAATCTTCGACAATCTTCTCTGTGGTTTTATTTGTGTCTTTCTGTTCTGGAATTCCAATTGCACATAGGTTATTCCTCTTGAGGGTATCCCACATGAACCTTAGGCTTTCTTCATTTTGTTTGGTCTTTTTTTCTGATTGATCTATTTCCAAAGAAGTATTGAAGTATTTGTCTTCAATCTGCATAGTGCCTAAGACGTTTGACTGCTAACCAGAAGGCTGAAAGTTCAAACCCACTTGCCACTCCTCATAAGGAAGACTGGGCAATCTACTTTCATAGAGATACCACCTTGTAAACCCGAGGAAGGGTTGCTATGAGTTGGAAACCACTTGATGGCAGTGAGGTTTTTTTTCCCTCACGGATTCTGTCTTCCATCAACTAAATTCTACTCCTTTGCCTGTTCCATAACTGGGTTGGCTTCTGTGTTTTGTCATCATGTGTGTTAATGGTTGGTTGTTGTTTGCTGTTGTAGGTTCTTTGTCCAAAGGACACTCTTTGTCACATCTCTTGTAAGGTTAGAGTGTTTTTTACACCACATAATGTGTTATCTATTTCTGAGAATTTAGTATTAATTTTCTGGATTTCTCTGTAGATTTTGTATCATTTCTAATTTTTCATCTATTTTGTCATTTTGTTCTCGTATTGTCTTCTGAAATTACTCTAAGGTTTTCTCTGCATTTTCCTCAATTTTATCAGAGTTTTCTTTAATCCATTGAAGGTACCTAAATATAATTCTTTTGAATTCCTTAGCAGGGAATTCCAATGCTGTTCCTTCCTCCAGGATGTGTTCTGGGTCTGTGTCCTGGTCTCTTGCTTCTACTGCTTTATCTTGGACTGTGATGGTCTGTTGTCTCTGAGACATTTTGACATTTTTGTGTTTATATTTAATTGGTGATTGTATGTTGGAAGGATTCACTCAAGATTTTAATTTTTTTTTTTTTTTTGTATGTATCTGAATCAGCAGGGTACTGTGCTCCTCCATTTGCTAGTTGGCAGCACCTATGCCCTCACCACTTGTCTTCCTTTCAGTTATCAGCCTCCCATATGTCCTTGCTGTCTTTGGCAAGCAGAGCCTATTCTTAGGTCCCTGGAGTCTGAATGAGAATGCTGTCACTTTAAATATCCAAAATGGCTGCTGCTTGTAAACAATCAAAATGGCTGTGGCCTCCAGATAGCCAAAAGTCCACAGCTCAGTTTGTTTCCTTCTTTGCTGTTTCCCTTTTTAGTCATCAGTCACCAGCACAGTTGTCCATGCAGCCCTTGGCAAGCAGGACCATTTTTAAGTTAATTCTTAGGTCCTAACACCGCTTGGAAATATTCAAACTGTCCATGCCATCAGGATGGCTGACAGTCCACTGCTGTTTTAATCCTTATTCACTGTTTGCATTCAGATTCATCTACTAGTTAGTGTTTAATCTGCTTCTGTATCCTTCCTTTCAGGTCAGATCTCCACAATATCTTCTGTATCTCTATCAGTTGGTTTCTCTTTTCTTTGTTGAAGAGGGTCGGGGTAGCCTATTCTGCCATCTTACAGGAAGTCTGTCAGTGCATCAAATCTATTTTTGAGATGGTCTCTAAATGAAGGTAGGTTATGCTCAAGATCATACTTGGAGTTTTGTGGACTTGTTTTAATTTTCTTCAGCTTCAACTTGAACTTGCATATGAGCAATTGATGGTCTGTTCTGAATTCAACCCCTGGCCTTGTTCTAACTGATGATATTGAGCTTCTCCATAGTCTCTTTCCATAGATGTAGTCTATTTGATTCCTGTGTATATCTGGTGAAGTCCACATGTATAGTCACTATGTATGTTGTTGAAAAAGATATTTCCAATGAATAAGTCATTACTCTTGCAAAATTCTATCATGTGTTCTTCTGCTTTGTTTCTATCAACATGGCCATATTTTCCAATTATTGACCCTTTTTCTTTGTTGATTTGTATCCTACAATGTTGCTAAATTATTCTATTAGTTTCAGATTTTTTTTTTTTTTTT
>NW_006921826.1:2789199-2791830 GCF_000298275.1 Orycteropus afer afer | reverse complement strand
TTTGCTGAAAGGTTTTTTTTTTTTTTTTTTTTTTTTAATCAAAGAGGCATGTTGGATTTTATCAAATGCCTTTTCTGCATTGATTGATAGGATCTTGTGTTTCTTTTCCTTTGTTTATTTAGGTCATGAATTAAGGCATTTGACTGGTAACCAGATTTTCTGAAGTTAAACCATCCTTGCATCTCTAGTATGAATCACACTTGATTGTGAAGTGTTATTTTTGTTTTTATTTATTTATTTATTTATTTATTTATTTTGATATATGGTTGAATCTGCTGGGTGGAGTTTTTACATCTATATTCATGAGGGATATTGAGTATGAGAAAAGTGTCATGTATGTGATGTGGATGAATGTAGATGTAGAGAGCAAAGCACAACCAAAGTAAAAACTAGTGCTTGAGCACAGGTTAATCAGTATAGGCATACTAGTATATTTGTTGTTGTTATTATGTGCCATCGAGTCAGACCCAACTTATAGCAACCCTCCTTGGGTTTCCAAGGTGGTATCACTATGGAAGTAGAGTGCCCAACCTTCCATCCAAGGAGTGGCTGGTGGGTTTGAACCACCAGCCTTCTGGTTAGCAGTCAAGTACCTTAGGCACTATGCTACCAGAGCTTATTGGTATGTAGGTAGGTACAAGTGTATGTATAGGTCAGAATAGAGAGTTATATATGTTGTTGTTGTTGTTATGTGCCATCGAGTCGGACCCGAGTTATAGTGACCTTTTCTTGGGTTTCTGAGGCAGTATCACTACGGAAGTAGATTGCCCCATCTTCCTTTCAAGGAGTGGCTGGTAGCTTTGAACCGCCAACCTTCTGGTTAGCAGTCAAGTGCCTTAGGCACTATGCTACCAGAGCTCCCAGAGGTATGTATAGGTGCATGTAAACACAAATATGTGGATGCAGACACATAAATTAATTCCAGACACAATTATAAATACTCCTCAAATATAACCAAACACCTTCCAAGGTTAGTTCTCTGGGTTTGAAAGCTTAGCACCATAGTTTCATGGGACAACTCAGTAAATCAGCATAACACACTTTACAAAAGTCATGATCTGTATCCTAGTGAAGTGAATAGTGTTCAGGGTCTTAAAAGCGTGCAAGTGGGTATGGAGAAAATGGTTTTCCCCATGCTAATTACCTCCAGCATCTTAGTGCCTGAAAAACTAGGTGCAGCAGTTTGAAATAGGGATTCTGGTGTTCTAAACAGCTCATTAAGTCAAAGTACACCAAATTCAGGGGAACAGGATTAAAAAGGAGACAGCAGCAGGAGAGAAATAACAAAAACAGGGAATCCTGCCCTGTGGAGTGCTGACTGGCATCCAAGAAAGGCCATCAAAGACCTCCTTGTGGTAGCAGAGAGAATGCACCACACCAGAGAACCTGTGGCCACTCCATGGATCTACATTCAGCACCTGCTTTCATTGGTAAACTTGGGACTGATGAGTGGTAGTAGAGATTTCTCTGGCTGTGGTACCACCAAAGCCCATGAGCAGAAGAACATTATGCTGCAAGTGGGAAGGCACTGGGAGGAACTTCCATCACAGATCACCAGTTGGGGCAGTTATCCTAGGTCAGCTTTTTGGCATGAAGGGGCCAGCACCTGCTTTTATCGGTAAACATGGGACCAGTGGGTGCAAGCAGACAGTTCTCTGGCTCCTGTACTGCTGAAGCCCAAGTAGAGAGAACATTAACACCACAAGTGGGCCAGCCCTGGAGGAACTCCCACAGTGAATTACAGAATGGGGCAGTTATCTTAGATCAGCTTTTTGTCACAGAGAGCCCTTGAGAGCAGGGGTTTTTGCTTGTGTCTGAACCTGGTGCAAAGTTGTAGTCCCTTAACAATTGAAGTCTTTGCTGAACTTGAGCTGTGGGCCTGTGAAGAGCAGTATAGTGTCATCACTGCATCATTTGAGCAGCCCACTCAAAGCCCTAAAACTGCTCCTGGCACCTTGGAGCTTTTCTTCATTCTCTCTTCTCCTCCTACTTACTCCACCCCTACCCTCCCTCATCCTATAGAAAAACCACATTTAGCCACCATAATATCTGTCAGCTCAAATCCTAAACTCCCTTTATAACAGAGACCTGCATCCACATTCCGCACAGTGATTCCATCATCACAAAGAAAACTGCAGCGCAACCCAGCACACCTGAATTAATAGCCAAAAAAACAAAACAAAACACCAGCTCCACCTTTTCAAAATATTAAATCATAAAACCAAGACAAAACAAATCAATGCATAACCAACAGTTAAAGAAAACCTCAAAATGTCTAGGAAACAACAGGCAACCTCAAATCAAACAAACAAAACAAAACAAAACAAAACAAGGACAAGACATTAGAAGTAAAACCCCAAACAAAGGTCTCATTAAACATGAAGGAAGAGGAGGCAATAGAATCATCTGAGAACTAACTTAGAAGTTATGTTTATAGAGCTCTACAAGAGCCTAAGGAAACTCAAAGAGCAAGGAGAACACAGACAGTTCCCTGGAAGAACTCAGGAAAACCATTCAAGAACAAAATAACAAGATTAATGCACAATCAGAACTCATACAAAAACAGCAGTTAGAAATCCAGAAGATGAATACCAAAATTACAGAATTACATAACAGTGGAAGCACAAAAGA
>NW_006921826.1:2787661-2789099 GCF_000298275.1 Orycteropus afer afer | reverse complement strand
CCTGGCTCTGATGGCTTGGCTTCACTGGAGAATTTTACCAAATATTCAGAGAAGAGTTGACACCTATACTACTCAAGCTATTCCAGAACATAGAAAAAGATGGAGTACTCCCAAACTCATTACATGAAGCAAGCATAACAGTAATATCCAAGCCAGGGAACGACACCACCAAAAAGGAAAACTACAGACCAATATCCCTCATGAACATAGATGCAAAAATTTTCAACAAAATCCTAGCCAATAGAATCCAACAACATATCAAAAAAATAATACATCCTGATCAAGTGGGATTCATACCAGGTATGCAAGGGTGGTTCAACATCAGAAAAGCAATCAATGTAATCCACCACATAAACAAAACAAAAGAACCATATGATTATATAAATTGATGCAGAAAAGGCATTTTATAAAATCCAGCACCCATTCCTGTTCAGAACTCAGCAAAATAGGGAAAGAAGAGAAATTCTTCAATATAATAAAGGGCATATACACAAAGCCAACAGCCAACATCATTATTAATGGAGAAAGACTCAAGGCATTCCCCTTATGAACAGGAACCAGAGAAGGATGCCCTCTATCACCACTTCTATTTAACATTGTATTGGAAGTCCTGGCCAGGACAATTAGGCAAGAAAGAGAAATAAAAAGCATACAAATTGGCAAAGAGGAAATAAAACTATTTCTATTTGTGGACAATATGATCCTGTACATAGAAAACCCATCAGACTTAAAAAAAAAAAAAAAGTTAGTGGAACTAATAGACAGGTTCAACAATGTGGCAGGATACAAGGACAACATGAATCATGTTGGATTCCTCTACACCAACAAAGAGACATCTGATAAAGAAATAAGGGAAACAATACCATTTACAGTAGGAGCTCTGGTAGGTAAGGCACTTGACTGTTAACCAGAAGGCTGGCGGTTCAAACCCACCAGCTACTCCTCGGAAAGAAGGTTGGGCAATTCTACTTCTGTAGTGATACTGCCTCAAAAACCCAAGGAGGGGTCACTATGAGTTGGGGCCGACTTGACGGCACATAACAACAACAACAACTAAAAAGATAAAATATCTAGGAATAAACCTTACCAGAGACACAAAAGACCTATACAAAGAAATTTATAAAACACTACTACAAGAGACAACAAGGGCACTACATAAATGGAAGAACCTGCCTTGTTCATGGATAAGTAGACTAAATATTGTGAAAATGTCAATACTACCTAAAGTAATCTACACATTTAATGCAATCCCAATCCAGATACCAACAAAATTTTTTAAGGACATGGGAAAACCAATTACTAACTTCATATGGAAAGGAAAGAGACCTTGGATAAGCAGAGCACTTCTGAAGAAGAAGAACAAAGTGGGAGGTCTCACACTGCCAGATCTTACAACCTACTATACAGCCACAGTAGTCAAAACAGTGTGGTATTGGTA
>NW_006921826.1:2786910-2787561 GCF_000298275.1 Orycteropus afer afer | reverse complement strand
TCAGAACAAAGATTTAAGAGAAATGAAGAGAACCTAAGAGTTATATGGGACAATGTAAAAACAAACAATATATGCTTCATTGGAATTCCAGAACAAGAGGTGAAAAAAACACCAATAAAATTGTGGAAGACCTACTAACAGAAAACTTCCCCCATATCATGAAAGAAGAAAAGATATTTGTCCAAGAAACTCATAGAACCCCATACAGGATAGATCGCAAGAGAAAAAACACCAAGGCATATTATAATCAAACTCTCCAAAGACAAAAACAAAGAAAGAATTTTGCAAGCTGCCCTGAACAAAAGAAATATTACTTATAATAATCAGTTAGGCTGAGCTCCAATTACTCAGCAGAAACCATACAAGCAAGAAGGCAATAGGATGGCATATATAAAATACTGAAGGAAGAAAACTTCCAACCAAGAATCCTATATCCAGCCAAATTGTCCAACAAATATGAGGGTGAAATCAAGGCATTCTCAGACAAACAGAAATTAAGGAATATTGTGAAAATCAGAGAAACCCAAAAGAAATGCTGAAGGAAGTCCTTCCAATGGAGAACCCACAACAGAGATCAACAAAATCAGGATACATGACATCAACACTAAAACCAAATCAGAAATAGAAACTCAAAATAAGACCATAAAACAT
>NW_006921826.1:2784977-2785690 GCF_000298275.1 Orycteropus afer afer | reverse complement strand
CAGTACTCAGAGGACAGTTTATAGCAATAAATGCATACATCAGAAAAGAGGAAAGAAAGAAAATCAATGCTCTAGCTCAACAACTAGCAAAAGAATCTTATAAGGATTATTATTTATTAATTATTTATTATTATTCCTGTAAGGAAATAAGAAAGATCAGAGCAGAAATAAATGAAACAGAAAACAAAACAAAACAAAAAAAAAAAGAGAGAAAATCAACAAAACAAAGTTTGTTCTTTGAAAAGATTAACAAAATTGACAAAATGTTGGCAAATCTAAGAAAAGAAAAGAAAGGGAAGATGCAAATTACAAGAATGGTAAATGAAAAGGGTGTCATCACAACAGAATCAACTGAAATAAAAAAGATATTGGCAGAATATTATGAAAAATTATACTCTGACAGATTTGAGAACCTAGAAGAGATGGACAAGTTTCTAGAATCACAAGACCTACCTAAACTATCCCACTCAGAGATAGAATACCTGAACAGACCTATAACAAAAGAAGAAATTTAAAAGGCTGTAAAAAAAAAAAACTCCCCACAAAGAAAAGTCCTGGCTCTGATGGCTTGGCTTCACTGGAGAATTTTACCAAATATTCAGAGAAGAGTTGACACCTATACTACTCAAGCTATTCCAGAACATAGAAAAAGATGGAGTACTCCCAAACTCATTACATGAAGCAAGCATAACAGTAATATCCAAGCCAGGGAA
>NW_006921826.1:2776263-2782779 GCF_000298275.1 Orycteropus afer afer | reverse complement strand
TCCACAGCTCAGCCCACCCTTCTCCTCACCTTCTCTGCTTGTTCCCCAGCCACGGTGCACAGTCCGCGCAGTCCCTGGCTGGCAGGGAGATTTTTAGGTTAATTCTTAGGTCCTCCCACCAGTCGCGTATCTCCAAGCCGCCTGTATTGTCAGGGTCACTCAGTTCGCTGTCTGACCGCAGCTCCATAGGTCTCCTTTTTTTTGGTATTTTCATGCAAATTCTTCTGCTAGTTAGGGTTTAGTCCAATTCTGCATCCTTTCCTTTAAGGCTCAGGGGTCCAAGATTATCTTCTGTGTCTGTGTTATTTGGTTTCCCTTTTCTTTGTTGAAGAGGGTCTGTGCAATCCTTCTGCCTAGTCCGCCATCTTGCCCTGCCTCCGACAATCTATTTCTTAAAACTAGTTGATGAAAATCCCATAGATACAATGGTCTGATCCCTAACTTATCATGGGGTTGGTACAAGAATGGACTGTGTTTTGTTCCATTGTGTATGGGGTTGCCATGAGTTGTGGGCTGATTAAACAGTAGCTAACAGTAACAACAGCCCTCTGCTGACTCCATTCTCTCAGTTCCCTTCATCTCCAAGCAGGGTTGCCACGTTTTTCTGTATTGGAAGCTGAAAGGGATAGTTTAAAGAAATAGGCATCCATTCAATACAGCATTTCTAAAACATTGAGGTATTGCTGAAGTAAAGTGTCATGGATAACATAGTTCAAATTTTAATATATGTCCAGAATTTTAACAGTACAAGGAAACAATAAGACTTTTTCTTCAGACTAGATGCTCATTATCATAGGATGTATTATCAGTGTATACTTTAAAACCTTGAGTATCACTCATATAAAAGAATGTCTTATGAGGATCTTAGCATAGGGCCTGCTGCTTAATAAATATCTTCTAAATGGAGAAATGATTCCAATTTATCCTCCTTCACCAAAAAGCACTCTCTCCAATAGTTATAATAATGGGTTACCTTTGAAATTATTATGAACTATTATATAGACAGATGTACTCACAGGTGCTTTCCCATTTTCTATATTTGGAAGTTGAGGTCCAAAAAACAACCAACTAAATTCTATCTGACTGAAAGCAAAGTTACTGGATGAGTTCAGCATCTAGGCTTCTACTGAGATGAAATATTAATCAGTCCATTCATTTGGTTTTGAAATAGTCTCTTTTTGTATATTAAAGCTATTAGAGAACATTTAAAATCTCATGGCTTGTACATTTTAATTCAAACACCCTCCCAATCAAATATTAGAGTATCTTTGGTTTTAGCCAAATTAATGTTTATTTTATAATTGGAAAGACAAATGATAATATATTAAGACTGAAAAATAGCAAATTAGCATGGGCTGCTGAGACTCCTGAATTCCACCATGGATGGAAACACCACAGAATAGATGGGGAAGTTGACGTTGGAGGACACAGAGCTGAGCTTGGCAGCTAGCAATGGGAGGAATGTAGTCTAGAGTGGGAGAGGGCCAGAGCCACACAATTCCTTCCTTCCAATTGTCCCCCTTGCTTTCTTTTGCATTTTCCCTTGGAGATCATTTTATGCAACAACACTAGCCCTGCACTACTTGAAGCTGAAAGGGTAACATCAGACTGCACCAGTGCCTGTTGGATAAGAAATCTGCAGCAGTGAGTGCAGACAGGCTGGCTGGATTGGAGCATCTTCTCCCTACTATCTACCACCATCTTTCCTGGGACAGAAATACTGGGAAACTCCCTGTGGAACAGATGATGCCTAGAGCAAGGAAAATTGGGAGTGGTTGAGCAAGAGTGCAATGCAAGGAACTATTAACCTTGAGAAGCAGCCCCCACCCCCTAAAACCTAAAGTAGCCTGGAAAGCACAAGCAAGACTTTCTTCCCCCATTCCCATCTCTAAGAGAAATATTGTTAGGTAGTTCAGTTGAGAGTCTCAGTTGAACAAAACATGTAATCACAAAGAAAAGTAACAAAACAACTCTTCCAGAGGAAGTAAAATAATGGAAAAGACAGAACAAGAATTTTAAATGAGCATAATAAATAAGCTCCAACATAAAGGAGGATATTGGATACCTGCAAGAGGAATAAGTGACTATAAAGATAAAAGTATTAGATATATAGTATATGGAAAAATATAATTGTCCAAATAAAGAATTCAGTGGGTGGGTTAAATAACAGAATGAACACAGCTGAAGAAAGGTTTAGTGATCTGGGAGATCAGGCCAACGAACTCTCACAGAAAGCATCAGGAAAGAAAAAAAGGAGAGATAAGTTGAAAGGTGTAGAAAACAGAAAACTGTTCCTATCTGCATAATGTTATTGTTGTTGTTACTTGCTGTTGAATTGACCCCAATTCATGGCAATCCCACACACAAAGTAATGAAACACTACCCTATTTAGTAGTAGATCAAATCCTTGTGACTCATAGGTTTTGGTTGGCTGATTTTCACAAGAAGGTTGTCAGGTCTTTCTTCATAGTCCAATTTCGTCTGGAAGCTCTGCTGAATCCTCTTCAGTATCACAGTAACACACAAACCTCCTCTGACAGACAGGTGGTGGCTGTGCTTGAGGTGCATTGGTCAAGAATCAAGTCCGGTCCTCCTGCATGGAAGGCAAGAATTTTACCCCTGAACCCACAACTGCCCTCTATCTGCATATTAAACCAAACCAACTGCATTACTATCAAGTTGTTTCCAACTCAACCCTATAGTACCGAGAAGAACTGCCCCAGTAGGTTTTCCAAGGCTGTAATCTTTATGGAAGCAAACTGCCACTTCTTTCTCCTGCAGAATGGCTAGTAGGTTCAAACTGCCAACCTGTTCATTAGCAACCAAGGGGTTAACCACTGCACCACCAAGCCTCCTTATACACATATTCCAAAAAGCCAGACTCACTGCCGTTGAGTCAATTCCACCTCATAATGACCCGCACTGGGTTTCCAAGGCTGTAAATCTTTATGAAAGCAGATTGCCCCATCTTCCTTCTGAGGAGCGGCTGGTGAGTTTGAACTCCTGATCTTCTGGTTAGCAACCAAATGCCGTATTCACCACACCACCAGAGCTCCTTTATCTGCATATTAGGAGTCCCTGAAAGAGTCAAGAAAGCAAATAGGGAGAAAAATATTTGAGGAAATAGTTTTCTAGAATTAAAGAAATAGAATGTTCCATATTGGAAGGTCCCATCCAGTGATAAATGAGATCAAAAAGGGTAGAGAAAAAACACAGACACACTCTAGAGAAATTTAGAAGACAAAAAAATTTAAAGAGAAAACTAAAAGCTTCAAGAGGAAAAAAATCAGATCATCTTTAAAGGAACAAGAATTAGATTGTTTTGGTCCTCCAGTGCTGCTCTAACAAAAATACCACAAGTGGATGTCTTTAACAAACAGGGATTTATTCTCTTACAGTTAGGATGCTATAAGTCCAAGTTCAAATTGCCAGCTCTAGAGGCTGGGTGAAAGCCCTTTGACCTTGGGCTTCAGCTCTGCCTCTTGCTCCCAGCCCACTGGAGCTGGAAGTGTCAGGCAGCTTCTGGCTGCTTAGGCCAACAAACTCAAGGTTGACAAGTAAAGAGGCAAGTCCTGAGATTATCAAATAACACAACAGGCCACTAGTTCAAGTCCAGGAACAGTCCCAAGGTCATCAGGTAATATGGCAGGCTGCTGAGTGAAGACCCAGCTAAATGCAGGGTCCAAGCATACCAAAACTCAGAGATCTTTCTTAAACCTTCTTGTATACTGGAAGCAGACCACATCGCAAAGGCAGCTACTCAGCTGCTCATAGTGCATTCCACCATGGAGTTGATTACCAATCTCATCATGGGCAATAACTACATCCAGCTGCCCAGCCACTCAAAACCAGGCCCAGCCAAGTTGACACATTACTTTACCAACTACACAGATTCATCTCAGGATTCTCTATAGCAATAGAGAAATATCTTCAAAATATCGAAAATTAGGAACTTGGAGCCTAAACATTTAAATTTGGTGAATCTTTTATTTAAATGTGAAGATGAAATGATTTTATTAAGCATACTCTTTCTAAGAAAATGTATGTCATGGATTATGCCTCTGAAAGAATTCTTAGGAGAAACACTTCAAGAAGGGAAATTTATCCAGAAAGGAGCAACAAGCTTTTATGTTAGATTCTGTTGAGTCAGTTCTGACTCATACCAACTCTATTCCAAAAAAAAAAACACAAACTCACTGTCATCAAGTCAATTCCAATTCACAGTGACCTCCATTGGGTTTCTGTCTGAGGCTGTAAATCTTTATGGAAGTAGATTGTCCCATCTTCCTCCTGTGGAGCAGCTGGTGAATTTGAACCACTGACCTTCTGGTTAGCAGTCAGATGCCTTAGCCACTGTACCACCAGGGCTCCTTAGCAACCCAATTAGGAAACAAACAAACAAATGAAGTACTGATATGCTACAATGTGGATAAAACTTGAAAACACAATGCTAAGTGAAAGACCAAAAAAAACAAACCAAACTTACTACCACTGTCAGATCCAACTCATAGCAACCCCTCCTTAGGTTTCTGAGGCAGTATCTTTTCGGAAGTAGATTGCCCAATCTTCCTTCCAAGGAGTGGCTGGTGGGTTTGAACTGTCAGTCACAAAAGGTCACATATTGTGTGACAAATGAAATGTCCAGACTAGGGAAATCCATAGAAACAGAGTAATTAATGATTGTCAGGGGCTGTGGGGAGGGGCAAATAACAAATGACTGCTAATGGGTACAAGGCTTCTTTGGGGTAATAAAAAATGTTCTGGAATTAGCTAGCAGTGGTAGTTGCACAACTTTGTAAATATACTAAAAGTCCCTGAATAGTACACCTGTAAAATAATTTTTAAATAAACTAAAAATTTATATATTAGCCAATATATACATTAACTCATTTTTATAACATGAGTAATAAATCTTTCCCCACCCCCAAAATGTGTATAATAATTCAGACCTAAAACCAAACAATAGCAATGTGGCAGGAGAGGATAAAGGAAAAATAGAAGATCTAAAAGCATGCTAAGAGTTTTACCTTGTAAACTAGGGGGAAGGCATAAATATGTAGAATCAACACTTGATAAGGAAAAATAAGCATAAATGAAAATCTAAATAAAGCTGGTGGTAGCCACCAGAGAAATGTTGTTGTTGTTGTTATTTGCCATCGAGTCGGCCCTGACTCATAGCGACCCCTCCTTGGGTTTCCGAGGCAGTATCACTACAGAAGTAGGATTGCCCAACCTTCCTTCTGAGGAGTGGCTGGTGGGTTTGAACCTCCAGCCTTCTGGTTAGCAGTCAAGGGCCTTAGGCACTATGCTACCAGAGCTCCTAGCAACATCTAATATAATTGTGTCCTAGCATTTACATATTGCAATACATATTATATTTTGATAAGTTACTTACCTTTATTTTGTTTCCTTTTGTATTATATTTAATATATTTTTATTTATGTGTATTATGTATAAGTAAAATTAAATTTTAATATTTATTTCCTATTTATATAAATAGAGTCTTAAGTGCACTTTATAATTATATATAAAGTGTATTATATTGTGCACTTTTTACATTATATTTGTAGATTTGTTATATTTTTATGAATTTCATAACAAGGTAGTAAATGGAGCACTACAAACAAATAGTTATTATTTTAAAAAGAGCTTTGTGGAGGAGACCAGCAAGATGTCAGACTAGGCAGAAAGACGGCACAGACCCTCTTCAACAAAGAAAAGGGAAACCAATTAACACAGACACAGAAGATAATCCTGGACCTCTGAGCCTTGAAGGGAAGGATATAGAAGTGGACTAAACCCCAACTAGCAGAAGAATTTGTGTGAAAATACCAAAAAAGGAGACATACGGAGCTGCGGTCTGGCAGCAATCCTGAGTGATCCTGATGGCACAGAAAGCTTGGAGATTCCCGAGTGCTGGTAGGACGTAAGAATTAACCTAAAAATCAGCCCTGCTAGCCAGAGACTGCACAGAGGACTGTGCACGGTGGCTGGGGAATGAATGGAGAAGGTGAAGAGAAAGGTGGGCTGAGTTGTGGACTTTTGCCGGTCCAGAGGGCGCCGCATTTTAAAAGTTTAAAAGTGGCTTGACTATTTTGGATAGTTAAAGAGACAGCGTTCTCGCAGATTCCTGGGGCTTAAGAACATGTTCTGCTTTCCAGCAACCCCAAGGACACTTGGGACCCCCAAGACTGAAAAGGTATGACATTCCTCTTATTACTCTTATACCCCACACCCGCTTGGTGAATGAACGTGCAGCCATCTCCCACTCCCACCTACCTTCTGGGCCCACAGGAACTGCATCACAGTCTGTGTGCTCAGACGGAGCCTGGGTGCCCTGCCCTGTCCTCCACTAATTCTTTTTTTTTTCTCTCTCTTTTTTTTGTTTTTATTTTCTATCTTTTTTGCTTTTTATTCCCTGGTGATTAGTTTGCTTGTATTTGTCTGTTTTAAAACAATTACATTATTAATACTTTTGTCCTTTTTATCATTATTCTTAATCTTCCCTGCCCAGGT
>NW_006921826.1:2745575-2746124 GCF_000298275.1 Orycteropus afer afer | reverse complement strand
TGAGATATCATCTCACCCCAGCAATAATAGCAAAGTTCAACAGGACAGAAAATAACAAATGCTGGCGAGGTTGTGGAGAGATTGGAACTCTTGTGTACTGCTGGTGGGATTGTAAAATGTTTCAACCATTGTGGCATACGGTATGGTGTTTCCTTAAAAAACTGAAAATAGAAACATCATTTGACCCAGTGATTCCATTACTAGCAATATATCCAAAAGAAGTGAGAGACAGTGCATGAACAGACATATGCACACCTATGTTCATTGCAGCACAATTCACTATAGCAAAGAGACTGAAACAACCTAAATTCCCATCAATGGATGAGTGGATAATCATATTATTACCATAATATGGTACTTTCACATGATGGAATACTATGCTACATTAAAGAACAATGAGGGATAAGCGAATCATCTCACAATATGGATGAGCCTGGAGGACATTATGTTGAGTGAAATAAGTCAGTCTCAGAAGGACAAGTACTGTATGAGCCCATTACTATAAAAAGAAAAAGAAGAGTTTGCTTCACTTTGTAGGTTACAGGGATG
>NW_006921826.1:2728300-2743750 GCF_000298275.1 Orycteropus afer afer | reverse complement strand
AAAAGAAAGAAAGAAAAGAAAAGAAAAAGAAATAAGAATTGGACTAACCAAAGCAGTAGAGAACAGAGGACTCTACAGAGACTATTGTCCTGACACTCTTTTTGCATAGAACTGAGCCTATGCCCTAAGATCATCTTTTTGTGAAACACCAGAGTGGCATACAAATAAAGGCTATTACTCACAAGATTGATGCGCTACTTAAAAACCATCTGTATGAAACCAAAATATCAACAATTACTGAAAAGCAAAGATGAGAAGATAAGGGGGCAGGGAAACTAGAGGACTGGAAATGGAACAAATGGAACACAGTTAAAGAGAATGTTAACACATTGTGAAAAATACAACTAATGTCATTGAACAATTTGTGCAGAAATTGTCAAATAGGAATCTAATTTGCTGTCTAAATTTTCACCAAAAACTCAATAAAATATTATTACCATGTATATATACATAGATAGATAGATAGATAGATAGATAGATAGATAGATAGATAGATAGATACGGCTTCTTGTAGCATAGTGCCTAAGGCACTTGACTGCTAACCAGAAGGCTGGTGGTTCAAACCCCCCAGCCACTCCTCGGAAGGAAGATGGGGCAATGTACTTCCGTAGTGATACTGCCTCGGAAACCCAAGGAGAGGTCGCTATGAGTCGGGTCCGACTTGACAGCACATAACAACAACAACATAGGTGAACTTAGAACAAAAACTCTCTTAGTCTTTGTCTGTGTGATTATCTCCCTTGTTGCAGAAGCACTCAGAGTGGCATGTTTTACCCTAAAACCAACCAAACCAAACCCTTTGCCATTGAGTCAGTTTAGATTTGTATAGACTGGATGAATAGAACTACTCCATAGAGTTTTCTTGACTATAACAGGCCTTTCTTCCACGGTGCTGTTGGTTAGGTTAAAATCACCAACTTTTTAGTTGGTAGACAAGCACAAACCATTTAGGCTACCCAGGGACCTTATTTCACCCCAAGCAGAAAGTAAAAAGTCCCATCTAAAATTTAGGATTGGGTCCCTCACACTTCTTGCTAAACCTCTTCTCAAGCAAAAACAAATATCCTCCCAATCTTTTGGAAATTTAGAGATGCTTGCCCTGCTTGGATTCTGCTCTATGTGGGAATTTTGATTTTTTTTCTTATAATTTTCCCTAAGCCCAAAGGAGCCTCATTAGAACCTTTATGACAGCCAAAGTCTCTCAGTCAAAGAGCAGCAGGGAGAGTAATTCTAATTCCACAGGTGCCTATCTGCCTTACTGCAACTCTGGAATGTGTTAGCACCTGGAAGAACATTACCTGGGTGGGATGACTTGACGGCGATCAATAAATTCTCGTAACTTGATGGCAGCCATCATGAGTGGGAATCTAAAAAAATAATAAAGTGAATATTCTCATGGCAAGTGTATACATATTTTCAGATGTGAGCTATCTGCAAAACCCTACTTGAAAGAAAACACAGTAAGAAAATTGATAGTAGAAGGATCTCCTGCACTGATCCCCCTCCAAGTGGTTGACAGTGGTAGCCAGGCACCATCTAGTTCTTCCAGTCTCATGGTCAGGTAGGCTGCAGATCACATGGTCTATTTGTTCCTTGGATTAGTTGTTTCCATGTGTCTTTGCTTTTCTTCATTCTTCTTTGCTCTGGACAAGGAGAGGCCCATCATTACATCTAGGTGGCTGCTTGCAAGCTTTTAAGACACCAGTCTCTACTCGCCAAAGTAGGATGTAGAACAATGTTTTTGTGTAGTGTGGTATGCCAATTGAGCTTGATGTCCCTTGCAACCATGGTCCCAAGCCCACAGGTCCAACTACTCAACTACGCACTTGCTCAGGGTAGCTGGCTGTGGCCAAGAAGCCACCACAACCTTGTCTATGAGGGTCAGTTTTATGGAAAGGTTCTAAAAATGCTTCTATGAGCTCTTACCTAGAGCCTGCTCCTCCAGCCCTCCCAAAGATTTTGTAAACACCTCCTAATCTATGTACAGTCCCTTTGTTTCTATTTATAGTACTGAATCCTAACTGAACACATTATATTGTTTGTAGCCTAAAACTGCACACTATTTCTGGTTATCTACTGGAGAAGAAGGCTTCCCACAAACGACTATGGATGCATGGTTAAGTGTCAGCTATGGGATGGGAACCTGAGTGGCTGGAGGACAGAGGTGGGAGCCTTTGTTTATTTTGTTGTTGATTTGTGACTTAGGAGACTCCATGTGTTACAGAATAGAACTTTGCCACAGTTTTTTTGGCTTTAAGGAAGCAAATAGTCAAGGCTTTCTTCCATTAGTCCTGCTGGGTGGGTTCATTTGGCCAACTTTTTGGTTATCAGCCAAGTAGAAACTGTTTGCTCCACCTAAGGGGCTTAGGAATCTTACTTTTCAGAGCATATCTTTTGTGCACCTTATGAATTTTGTGCTATGTGTAGTATGTTAGGAGCCCCGGTGGTGCAGAGGTTAAAGTACTTGGATACTAAAAGAAAGGTCAGCAGTTCAAACCTACCAGCAGCTCCATGAGAGAAAGATGTGGCCATCTACTTTCATAAAGATTTACAGTGTTGGAAACTCTGCGGTTTAGTTCTACTGTGTCCTACAGTGTCTCTGTGAGTCAGAATTAATTGAACATCAGCAACTTTGGTCTGGTATATATATTATGGATATTATACAAAGACAAGTGAGCCTCTCATTTGCATAAATGTGGAGAATGGTGTACAGGAGGACTACATATGATTTATATCAGTCATTTGCCCACTCAGTACAATGATGATTACAATACCTCTCTGGAGGACTAGATAAGATAATAATGCATGTTGAGAGTATTCTGTAATCTCAAAAGCACTCTTGATCACCATGTGAATGAGAGGAAGGACACATAATGTAAACTAGATAAAAGGAAGGAATTGTCTTCTTGGCAGGCTGAAACAGTAAAGATTGCAATAAAGACTGGTTAAAGAATTCTTCAGAAAAAGGGTCTTGCAAATATTTGCAAAAATTAAGAGACCATATTAGAAAATAGACTGTAAGTCCTTTGCTTAAGAGTTTTGTTAGTCAGTGTGGTAGATAAGTTGTGGTTATCTGGGCCTGGTTTTGAGTAGCTGGGCAGCTGGATGTAGTTATTCCCCATGATGAGACTGGTAAATAGCTCCATGATGGAGTCTACTGTGAGCAGCTGAATAGCTAGTTGCCGTAGGGATGTGGTCTGGTTCCAGTATATAAGAAGACAGCTTTGAGAAAGGTCTCTGAGCTTTTGGCATGCTTGGACACTGCATGTAGCTAAGTCTTCATCTCAATGGTCTACCATGTTATCTGCTTATCTTGGGACTGTTAATGGACTTGAATTAGTGGCCTACCATGTTGCCTGATAATGTTGGGACTGTGCCATTTTACTTGTTGACTTTGGGTTTTCAGCCTCAGCAGCCAGCAACTGCCTGAGTTAAGAGAAGGCTCCAGCTTCAGTGGGCCAGGAGCAAGAGGCAGAGCTGAAGCCCAAGGTTGAGGGGTTTTCACCCAGCCCCTAGAGTTGCTGTTGTTGTTGTTAAGTGCTGTTGAGTCGAACCCGATTCATAGCAACCCCTCCTTGGGTTTCTGAGGCAGTATCACTACGGAAATAGATTGCACAACCTTCCTTCCAAGGAGTGGCTGGTGGGTTTGAACCGCCAGCCTTCTGGTTAGCAGTCAAGTGCTTTAGCCACTATGCTACCAGAGCTCCCACTAGGTGACTAAAACAGTCAGTTATGGCTGTATGAGAGCACTCTAAACTGAAGTGCCTAGCATGATTAAAGTTAACTGCCCTAGGTCTAAATCAAAGCTCCATTGTTGAATTAAACTTGTCCAAAGTCCTCCATTCTGCCTTCTTAAAGATAAAGCCTCTAATTTAGAGCTGCAACATTTTGTGTACTTTAACCACTTTCAGCAAAAAATAGAGAGGACAAGAAAATGATTTGTGAAGAAATGTGTGTCAGCAAATGTTTGTCAAGATGGTCTCAGAAGAGTGCTTGCATAACAGGCCTCAGGAAGAATGTATACACAGCTTACTAAGTTAGCTCCAAGAAATTTATGTTAAACATAAATCAGCCTACCTTATAAAATCTCAACTTGCTGTTGTCTTGTAACTATAAATAATTCCTAGCCCTCATGACTGTAACCTTATACTCCCTTTCCCATTTATCTGTGAAAACTCTCCTGTCCTTCAGAATGTCACAGCACATTGATGAACCATCACTAGGTGCTGCCTGATCCGTATCACTCTATTCCTTCAGTAAAACTCTGCATTAATTTTAACAAAGACACCAGTTTACTCTTTGACACATACGAAGTTGAGAATTGTTTTTTCCATTTCTGTAAAGAAGGCTGTTGGAATTGTGATCAGAATTACTTTGAAAATATAGATCACTTCTGGTAGTATTGTTATCTTACCAATATTAAACCTTCCAATCCATGAACATGAAACCTCTTCGCATTTAAGTCTTCCTTGATCTCTTTCAGCAGTGTTTTATAATTTTCATTGCATAAGTCCTTCACATCCCTGGTTAAATTTATTCCTAAGTATTTTATTCTCTTAGATGCTTTTGTAAATGGAATTGTTTCTCTAATTTCCCTTTCAAATTTCTCATTGCTGGTGTATAGAAGCCCAGCTGATTTTTGTTTGTTGACCTTGTACCCTGCAACTTTGCTAAATTCTTCTATTAGCTTAAGAAGTTGTTTTGTGGACTCTTTGGGTAATAGCTGACATTGAAGCTAAGCCTAAGCACCTCAAGACTTATCAGAATACCTTGTCTGAGAGTTATTGACAGATCTTCCATCTACATCATTAGGGATTTTCTTCCTCCATGTATATAAGGGAAACCGAATCACATTTTGTGTGATTAGTATCTCTTGAACACATAAGAAAATTAGTTTGCATAAAATAGGTCTTGTTGTTAGTTACTGAAGAGTCAGTTCTAACTCGTGGCAACCCCATGTGTGCAGAGTAGAACTGTGCTCCATAAGGATTTAGTTAATCTTCCAAAATATTTCAACATATCAAATCTGAATGATAACTCAGGTGGAACACATGTTAAACCTACACTATAGTCAGAACCAATACTATCCAACTGTTGTCCTCAGCACCATGTACAACATACCTTTTATCTCCTTTAAGATATATATATTTTTTAGTAGTTGTCAGAAGATTTTTCCTCAGATGTGCCCCAAGTAAAATTCTTCCAGAGCAAATATGAATTATATCTTCACCTTTGCCCTCCTTGCATTCAGTAGTAAATTAACCCAGGAAACTTTAAAGCATTTTTCATTTTCATTTTGAAAACTTAATATGCCAAGAGTACATAATACTGTAAGATAATATTAAAATCATCCATAATTCTATCCATAAACACTATTTTCATATTCTATTTGCACACACACATACACACATATACTTAAATATTTGAAACCATAGCATATATTCTGGTTTATATTATTTGATTTTCATTTAATAACTAATATATCATGAAAAATTTTCTACATTGTTGCAGAGTATTCTTAATTCTAACATTTAATGTTCCTTTGTGTTGTTTAGTGAGGTATACCCATCATTCTATTTAAAATAGCAAACACTGGACTTCTTATCCCTATTATATGCTTTATTTTTTCTAAAATATTTATTACCAGTGCCAAAGCCATTTATTTTCATTCTCCTGAAATCTAGATTTCTGGGTTTCTGGAATTGGGGTGACCCATTTATCCTTAGGTGTCCTTTTGAACCTTGAACCTTAAAGAAACTGGTACCCTGGAGTCACCTTCAGGTCAAACAATAGCCTAGTAAGTAGCTTAGCACAGACCATTGGCTTTCAACCCACTGCCATCGAGTTGATTCCAACTCATAGCGACCCTATAGGCATTGAGTCATTTTGGGGAATTATCTGTGTACAGCCTGCTTTAAGAAGCAAGAACTCCAGGGGTTGACTAGAGGCTGTATTTGATGGTGTATGGTGTGTCCTTGATGATTTTGTTTCTGTAACTGAGGAATTCTGAAACCCTCCCCTGTACTTTGATTCTATCTTCTGAAAAATTAACATAACAATCCCTATATAACCTGCTTTCACTGTCTCCTTTTCATGACCATTCATGATAAAACATTCCTAACAGTTATGGGGGAACTTTCTCAACTTAATAAAGAACATCTATAAAAAACCTATAGGGCGTTTTCTGAGCCCTGTTCTGAATAGTTTTCATTTTGATGCTGCTCAATTCTAATCATATATACTCATAATAAATATATTCGGTTACCCTAATTTTTGGTGTTTCTCTGTGCATTTAGGTTTTTGACACCATCTGCTGTAGTGTGTGTTCACTTATTTATTTTATTTATATCTGTCTCCCCTGACTAGGAAGATTCTCCATGAGGACAGGGAATTTTGTCTACTTTGTTCACCGATGCCTCTAGAGTGCCAAAGATCATAACTGGCACATGGTATACTTTTAATAATTATATTGACTAACTGAGTGTGCCATGATTTATGAAACCCAGTCCCCTGGTGTTGGACATTTTAGTCATGCTGCATGTCTCCATGAATATATTTTGATTCTATTGAACTTATTTCTAAGATACACGACTAAGTCAATGGTTTGGACATATTCATGGTTCTTACTTAGGATGATTTCAATCTTGGCCATTAATTAATGTTGGCCCATAAACCAAACAAATTGAAAGGTAATAATAGAATTCCTTATTATACTGGTGTTTAGAAACTGAGCAAAGATAGATGAATGAAAGATGCATATTACAACATACTTTCTCAAAGATGATTTTCAATGTGTTGACTTTGGGAGCAAAGAGATAAGATTTGTTTTGTCAACTTTCCTTATTTACAACATAAAGAATCATGCATCAACACTTTTATTATAATATATTATGGGTTAAACAAAATTTCCATAAAATAAAATAAAAGAGTGAAAATTTTATGAAATATTACTATTCATGACAAACAGTTCCTAACAGTTATAAGGAAACTTTCTCAACTTAACACAGAACATCTAAAAAAACCTATAACTAAAATTATACTTAATGGTGAAAGATCGAATGTTTTCTCTCTGAAGTTGGAAATAAGGCAAATATGTTTATTCTCACCACTCGTATTCTTGCCTAACCAGTTCAATAAAGCAAGAAAAGGAAATAAAAGGCATATTGATGGGAAAGGAAGAAAACTTCCCCTTTGCAAATGATACTATTGTCTATGTAGAAATCTCAAATATTCTACAGTTAAAACAAAAATCATATTAAGCTAATAATAGAAATTAAAGTTTAATAATATACAATTTGAAAATTGAGATAACATTTTGACTGTTGTTGTTGTTGCTATTGTTTGCCATCGAGTCAGTCCCGACTCATAGCAACCCCTCCTTGGGTTTCCAAGGCAGTATCACTAATGACTAGAGAGTCAAAAAAAAATGTTTCAGAGAGTAGAGAATATCCAAAGATTATTATACCCTGGAAAATGAATTTGCCTTGTAAACTTTCACCCAAATCACAATATATATTTTTATAAAAAGGGAGGGGTAAGGAAGACTCTTATACCCCATATTATAGACATTACCATAGAAATAGGGCCAGAGCAGTGTAACACAACTTACCCTAAAACATAGCTACTAGTCTGCCCTAGGAGCTCTGGTAGCATAGTGCCTGAAGCACTTGACTGCTAACCAGAAGGCTGGTGGTTCAAACCCACCAGCTATTCCATGGAAGGAAGATAGGGCAATCTACTTCCATAGTGATACTGCCTCGGAAACTCAAGGAGGGGTCACTATGAGTCAGGTCTGACTCGATGGCACATAACAACAACAATAATTTATTTAGACCGTTGTTTGACTTGAAGGTGACTTGAGGAAACCAGTTTTAATCAAGGCTCAAGGTTCAAAAGATCATCGCAAAGCAATGGCTTGGATGGGTTACTCCTGCCCAGAATTCTTGATTCCAAGAGAATTAAAACTCTGTTTCTCATTACAAATAAATTCCTAAAACTAATAACTGTGTTATTGTTAGTATATAAAAATAAAAAAAATTGGAAACCAAAATTTAAAAATACCATTTATAATTAACTCAAAAATATTAGATATAAATCTAAGAAGACACAAGTAGAATTTTTATGTTGAAAACTATAAAATGCTGATAGAAGAAACCAAAGAAGATCCAAGAAACATACTGTGTTCATGGGTTGGAAGACTCAGCATAGTACAAATAGCAATCACACAAAGGACATGGGGTTGGCATTTACTGACCTCATCCAACCTCATGAGGGGGAAACAGAGTCACCATCAATAACCCAAGGCTTAATCCTAAGAAGCCAGGCATGCTGCCACCTTCCAGCCTTTTTACCAATTCTGACACCAACCATCCTTCCCACAGCACTCACTACTTCTCTGCTAGGTTTGATAATTCATTGCAATGACCACACAGAACCCACAGACAATATTCATGATTATGGTGTTTACATAATTGTAACAGTCTACAATTTAGGTTCAGGAACATGGTTTGGATATAATTCTTTGATCAGGAAATTCTCTCCTCTGTTATGCCCTCAGGCATGCCTCTCTGGCCCTTGGCCTTGGCCTGGCCTCTGCCCTGCTCAGGCAAGTGTTATGAAGCTCTTTTAGCTCTGCTGATAGGTACACCTATCTGCACCCCACTCCTGCCCAATGGCACTCAGCTTTATCACTCTGTGGGCCAGATAAGCCCACCACTCTGTCTCATGCCTCTTGGTTCCACTGTCACTGTCTCTCTGCTAGACATCTCTCTCTGCCAGGTGTCTCTCTGTTAGGCATCTCACTGTGCTGACCATCTCTCTCTCTCAAGCATCTCTGCCAAGGAGATCCAGTACAGGGATTGCAGGTCCAACGACACACTCAACTTCACCCTCAGGTCTTCTCTCTTGATGGCAGTGAGATCCCTGCCCCCACTCTAGGAATCTCATTTTAGGCCTGGAAGCATGATAAAACAAACCAATCTCAACAATAGAGTTCTACACACCTTATTTGCATGGTCCCACCCAGTAATCTGACGGGAGTTACAAAGACAATGGCTAGAAAAAACATACCAAGTAATTCACTGCACTGCAGCAATTTTCTCTAATTTGATCTGATTTAATGAGCTTCTTATCAAAATCCCAGCAGAATTTTTTATAGATATAGAGAAGCTTATTCTAAAATTTATTTGAAAATGCAAGGTGATTGGATTAAAACAGCAAAAACAATTTTGAAAAAGAGCAGCCACATTCTGGTGGGAGGGAGGTAGCAAAGAATTTGTCCTTGGCTAACACCCACTATCTACAAGACATTTTATATATGTTATCTAATTCAATCCTCAAAAGAGTTCTGCAAGTTGTTCTTTACAATCTTTAATTTGTAGAAGGTGTCAAGTAACACGTTCAAGGTCACACAGCCAGTAAATGAAAAAAAGCCAGGTCTGCCTAACTCCTTCTACTGCAGTACTACTGATCTACTGATGAAACAAATATTTATTGATAACTATCCTTTGTCAAGCACTGTACCAAGCACAGGGGGAAATATGTATAGTAAAATACATGTAATTCCACTGTCATGTTGTTACAATCTCATGGAAGAGATGAAATCAGACATTAATCATGTTGTTTTTATTGTCAATCACCAAAAGCAAAAAATAAACAAACTCACTGCTGTCGAGTCAGATCTGACTCATAGCACCCCTCCTTGGGTTTCCGAGTCACACAAATAAATATACAACTAAAACACAGTAACTGCTAAAACAGAATCCCTTAACAACAAGTAACTTCAGGTGGTTGGATAGCTGAGCTTCTGCTCTGCTCTCTGTGAGTTCTAAAGGAAAAGGCTCTAAGATGATTGCTTCAGAAAACCTGGACATTTTTTCCTGATATGAAGCATCTGAGAAGTTTTCCTCATGGTGATAAGCTTTCCAAGGACTTTGGTTTAAAAAGCATTTTTAAAAATTGGCATCTATTTTTATGCTATGAAACAGTTAATAATATTTCTTAAGTCAAAGTTTGGATCTTCCCACTCCAATGTCAAACAGAACCAGTAGCAATTACCTGATGAGTTTAATCAGCTTGGGGGTTGCCCAGAGAAGAGGCAGAGGAAGGATATTAGAATCAGCGTCTCAAGACTCTAATATTATTTATTTAGTAACTCTCAGAAAACTCTAATAATAGGTAGTGGCATTTAAACTGATGTGTAAACTGCAACAGTTGATTTTTGGATGTGTTTTATAACCTCAGTGTTGGGAGGATGGCCCCAGCCTTGGACCTGCAGCATTCACGATAATGAAGATTGAAAACTGAGTCTCTCTCTCCCTCTCCCAGTTTCTTCTTATTATTAGGAAGCCTCCCTCCCTGTTTGGGGTACATAATAAACTCTCTCTCTCTCTCTCTGTTCTGTTCATGAGTCATATTATATTGCACCTGACCAACTCCACTTCTTAATCTGTTTCTGGCAGGAAGGGAATGCAGTCCTTCACATATAGGAGGGGAATGTGCTGCATAGGCTGCAAGGATTGACCTGTTGACCATGGGGCACCTGTGCCCACTATTTAAGTTGATCTTTCTGTCTCTTCTCTATGTTAGTAAAATGTTGTTCCATCCAATGCTTGTGTGTAAGTCATGCTTTTGTTGCCTACTCGAGAACCTGGCTCAACAGTTTGGCTCCATGAGCACTATATCCTCAGAGTCATAGGTGTCCTTTTACCTTAGGACTATCTTATCTGTGCTTTCAGCAGTGAGGAAACCTTGGCCCCTGCAGAAAGCCATAGGGCATGATCTAATGGCACAGAGCCAGTGAAGGGAGCCCCTTTACAGAACTGGTATGACCCACCCAGATAAGAGTAAGAACAAGTCAGTCCTTGCTGACTGTAGGACTTTTCTGTAGTTAGAGCTGCTGCTCTATGCTCTGCTCCCAGCTGCCTCTCACCACATGTACTGTGAGAGGACATTTAAAAGAATGTTTTCAATGACTCAGTCCCCTTGTGATTTTGTTTGCTCAGAAAGTGAGTCTTCCCGGACCAGGAAGGCTGGTTCTCCACCCCACTTCCCAATTCTATTCACCAATTCTGCTGTCAGTTCTGCTGATTGAATGTTCTTCCTTTCCTCCTTTTCAAGCCTAAATTGTACTCATTCTTCAGGGCCTTATTCTAATCCTACACAGCCTCTGTTCTATCTGAGTTCCACATGGTCCAATGACCTCCTCTGAATTCCCAGAGTCCTTGAATAACTCTATTATGCATTTGGTTTTGAGTCCTTCTCTCATCATAGTTTCTGAATTTATTTATTCATTCCTTCACTTAACAAAATATTTGATAAATGACAAATTTTTGCTGGGCTCTGGAGACTTTTCAAAGAACAAGATGTCTATTTTATAAAGTGTTTTGCTTCTACAGCTAAAATGTGAACTTAGATGTTGGGGAAAATAATTTTTCAGTGGTCACTATCTTCACTTTCCTTGTCCTTCTGGTATCCCATTTTCTTGCAAAGTGTTCCCCATCCCAATGAGTGCTCCTGTATACTTCTAGAATGAAGGACTTAACAAAAGAATCAATCACTCAGCAACCTGTAAACAGGTTTTAAGCTTTGCATCGTGTTGTTAGTTGCAATAGAGTTGACTCTGACTCACTGCAACCTTGTGTACAACAGAAGGAAACATTATCACATAATCGTCGGCATGTTTGCATCCATTATTATAACTATTGTGCCAATCCACCTCACCAAGATTCTCCAATACTTTCACTGGTTTTCCATGACACCAAACACAATGTCCTCCTCTAATGATTGATCCTGTCTGATTCAGTGTCCAAAGCAAACTAATTGGATAATGTTCTGTTGTGATCCACAAGTTTTTCATAGGTTAATATTAAGAAGTACATTACTAGGCCCTTCTTAGTCTGTGTTAGTCTGGGAGCCCCACTGAAATCTGTCTATCATGGGTAACCCTGCTGGTATTTGAAATATGAGTGGCATAGTTTCTAGCATCACAGCATCACACAAGCTACCACAGTACAACTGTGGTCAAACTGACAAACAGTAGCAGTCTTATATCAAAGACAGCCAAAGATCTTGTGAAATATAGGTATTTCTATTCCAACCCATTTCTAATACATACACACAAATAAAACTGTTCAAGTAATTTAAAGTTAAGAGTGATAATCATTCACTTTCTAAAATAATTATCTACTGTACAAGAAGTTTTGCCCCAAAGTTTCTTTAAACCGTGCGTTCCTGACTCTAGAACATAAAATACAAATAGCTATTCAGCAATGCAACTTCTAAGTTACTATGGGCAGTAACAATCATATCTGGGTGGTTACTAAAAGCCAAAAACCAAACACACTGCTGTCCAGTTGGATCCGACTCATAACAATCCCTCCTTGGATTTCTGAGGAGGTATCACTACGGAAGTAGGTTGTCTAACCTTCCTTCCAAGGAGTGACTGGTGGGTTTGAACCACCAGACTTCTGGTTACAGTCAAATGCCTTAGGCAGTACACCACCATGGTTACTAGCTTGGCACAAAGTTGTCATTCATACTAAGGATACCTGCTTGGACTGCAGTAGGTGGAGATTCCTTCTTAAAAGCAATCCTGAGTACAGCAATTATTTCAACTGCCTCCTGGTGTTGGACATACTGCAAAGACATACTGGAGAGTTGCAGGACTTGATCCTTTTACATCATCCAAAGGGTATTGTGATGCACTGCAGGTTAGAAAGTTTTGCTAGGCAATGCCTTTCTGGTCTTAGTCTTATAAAATGTAGGACATTTTTTTGTCCCTATGGAGAGCCCAGCTACATGTGTGAGAAAGGATAATACTATGGAACAATAACCTAATCACTAGAACTTTCTTTTCTGTAGAGATTGCTCCAAGGGCAAAGATCTGGGTGATGATGAGACAGGGTCAAGGAGTGACCATCCCCAGCTAGAATTGAGGAAGTAGGGGTAGTGTTTGAACAATTTCTCTTAGAAAGATCAGCACAAGGCCAGTCCCCATGAGGTGGAGGTTAAAGATGTCCCAAATGTCCAAACTACCATGCCACTTCATCATTTCAGACATTAACTCTTCCTCCTACTCTCAGCAATCTCCCCCATCTTAGGGTTCTGTATTTCACTGTAATACCTCACAGAACTCACAGACACCCAAGGGATTGTTTCATGTAGTGGTGGGGGTGGGCAGACTGGCAAGTCTCAGGTCTTTAAGTAGGTCTGGAGGACCCTCCCAATTTGTGGGGTTTAACAAACCTCAATCAGCAGATCAGATGATGGCTGCTGTCCCATATCCAGGGATGAGATGAAGATGAGCCAGAATGCAGTACTGGAGCAAGAGGAGGGCAAACCATCCCAGAAGATTCATAGGTATACCATCAAGGAAGCTAAGGATGGTGATTTTAGTTATACCCTCCAGCAAGGCAGGACTCAAGATATATCCCACTTGTTCTTCTCCAACAGAAATAACCCAAGGGGATGGCTTTAACAATCAGCAGCTACTCAGTTACTCATGGCAAATCCCATCACAGAGCTGATTGCCAGTCATTATAAGGACAACTACCAACTGTCCAGTCAAGTTGACACCTGCAGTGTAGTAAATTAATTAGTGTGGCTTTTCTACCCATAAGTCTTTGTAAACTCTGAGATGGAATTTGCCATGAGCAACTGAGGAGCACCTGATTGCTAAGGTTATCCACCTGGGATATTTCTGTTGAGAAGTGGCACAAAGCAATGTTCTGGGAAGTTTGCTCTCTCTCAGGTGCTTAGAATCAGATGTTATGATTGGTTAGTTTAGCCACTCTGCCAGGCCCAAAAGGAGGCCTCCTAGAGGCAGAAGTCTTTCTCTGACTGCTGGCTGGGAAGGACGTGCTGCTGAGAGAAACACACTCCTGAGAGACATATGCTCCTGAGAGACATGCACTGCTGGGAAAGAGATGCAAGAGACACATATTGCTGAAAGAGACATCAAGAGACATGCATTGTTGGGAGAGTGGCTGAGAGAGACTGTTGGCTGAGAGATGGCAGCCTGAGAGAGACTGAGCATTTTTCCTGAACGTGAATTGTAGCCTGGTACTTCCCTAACAAACCCCATAATCTGTGAGTTCTGTGTGTCCACTGCAGTGAATTATTGAACCCAGCAGAAAGGTGGTGAGTGCTGCAGGAGGAACGGTTGGTGTCAGGGTTGGTGAAAGGGCCAGATGAAGGCAGCATGGCTTCGCAGGAATAGGCCTTGGGCTACTAATGGTGATTCTGTCTTCCTCTTGTGGGGTTAGAGGAGGTCAGAAGATGTAGCCTCCTTACCCCTTTGGCAACACTCAGCTTTAACTATGACACCACCCCAAACAGGTATGGATAACAGGATTTACAGTGCATCACAAAATGGAGGACAATGGCTAGAAGGGCCACATCAAGTAGGTAGTCATGAGGGACAAATGAGTCCAGCTCTGTCTGAACCAAGACTAGACTAGACTCCATCTTGCCGATACTGGGAGCATCAAAGGAGGCTTTTAATTGTTTAAAAATATTTTTCAAATCAATACATAGAGCAATGTTGTAGTACTATCATACAGACGTGAAGGCAGACTGAACGTGGGTCCCTGCCCAGAGCACAATCAGGCCAAACTAGTTTACACACTGAGTGATTAAGAAGAGAGAAAATTATTTATTGCAAAGTGGCAATGTAAGGAGACAGGGGCCAGCCAGTACCCAAATCTGAATCCTGGAGGGGAGGTTGGGATACAGTTTTTGTAAAGTTCAGGATCGCGGCTTAGACACATTCATAAAAATTTCAGGAATTTGGTCATGAATTAACTAGGGGTTGGTTGAAGCTTCCTTTGCCTAGGTTTAAAGGGACAGTCAATTTTTAATGCAGTGTGCTTGCTCACGGGATGAGTCACACCGACTTCCTGTCATCAGCTGATTGGGACTTGGGCAGAGGGGAGTATGTCATTTCCGAGCAACTTTGTTCCCGTTTGCCTCACTGAGCATGTCTGTGGGCCAAAGTTGATTTCAAGTTGTTTTCTGAAAAACAACTTCAAGGAAATGCATTAACAAACCTATTCACCTGTTTTCAGCTAGGGTGGGGAATAACAATGGAGAGGATGTGTGAATTGAGCTTCAATTCAGCTCAGCTCTTAAGGAACTGAGTTATCATATTTACTTATCTGCCTCCAACCAAGGTAATAGACAGGATGGGGACTGAGCTTTTGATTATACTAAGCTTCAGACACAATAAGTCATAACTGGAGAAGAACAGAATGGCAAAAAATGTGCATTCAGAGGCAATCTATAAAAAACAAAAACAAAGCAAAATCAAGTGTCAGTATTACCTACAGTAAATTGGCATGGATACAGAGAAACCTCTTGTGAGTCTGAGAGTTCTAGTAGCCTCCAAGAAAATCTTTAACCAGAAACCTTTTAGTGTCAGCATTACTAACAGAACTTTTGGACTCTTTAGGG
>NW_006921826.1:2724140-2725142 GCF_000298275.1 Orycteropus afer afer | reverse complement strand
GTGCAGGATCTGAGAGAGGTTAATTGCCGAGTGGAGGACATACACCCCACAGTCCCTAACCCTTATACACTGCTCAGCAATCTTCCCCCAGAGCATGTGTGGTATACCACCCTGGATTTGAAAGATGCTTTCTTTAGTCTGCCCTTAGCCCCGCAGAACCAAGACATTTTTGCCTTCGAATGGGTTAACAAAATGGATAAAATCCTCGGCCAGCTAACGTGGACAAGGTTGGTCCAGGGGCTCAAGCTCTCACCCACTCTATTCAACGAAGCCTTGAGTAATGACCTACGTAAGTACAGGGGGCAAAACCCACAAATAACTCTACTTCAGTATGTAGATGACTTACTGATTGCCGCCCCCGACTGGGCAGGCTGTCTTCAAGCAACCAGGAAACTGCTCACCACTCTGGGAGAGCTGGGATATCGAGCTAGTACAAAAAAAGCTCCGATAGCTAAGTCGGAAGTCACATATTTGGGGTATAAACTGAGAGCTGAGCAGAGGTAGCTCACTGAGGCCATGAAACAGATGATCCTACAGATTCCTCAACCCACAAGCCCAAGGCAGATGAGAGAATTCTTAGGAACAGTGAGCTATTGTCAGCTGTGGATTTTAGATTTTGCCACAAAAGCGAAACCACTCTATGAGCTCAGCAGGGAAGGGTAGGAGTGGAACTGGACCCCCGAGAGAGATTCAGCTTTTAAAGAACTTAGGGAAGCACTCCTTAAAGCCCCAGTGTTGACGTTGCCAGACCCCACTAAACCATTTCATCTGTTTGTTGATGAGAAGAAAGGAATAGCCAAGGGGGTCTTAACAAAGCAACAGGGGCCATGGAAGAGACCAGTAGCATACCTCTCAAAGAAATTAGATTTAGTAGCGGCAGGATGGCCCCCTTGCCTGAGGATTATTGCCTCCACCGCCCTGCTAGTTAAAGATGCAGATAAATTAACCTATGGACAGATTTGAAAGTAACCATTCCCCATGCCATTGAAGGAGTGCTCAAAC
>NW_006921826.1:2715270-2718480 GCF_000298275.1 Orycteropus afer afer | reverse complement strand
TAGAACAATATCATTAATATCACATGCAAGTAAGATATTACTGAAGATAATTCAGAAACGTTTGCAGCAGTACAATGACATGCCTCACTAATATAACAAAGAAAACTCTATTCTTCAATGGTACTATATCCACAAGTATAGAGGTTAGAATTCTGTTATGGATTGAATTATATTCCCCTAAAATATGTATTGTAAATCCTAATCTCTATGCTGTGGTTATAATCCCATTTGGTAAAGGGTTGTCTTTGTTATGTTAATGAGGGAGGATCAGTTTAGGGTGTATTTTGAGTCAATCTCTTTTAAGATATAAGAGAGATTAAACAAGTGAGCGGAGCAGAGACCAGGTAAGATAGATGTCAAGACACATAGAGATCGCCAAGGAACCAGGGTGCAGAAGCTGAAGAGACAAGGACCTTCCTCCACAATTGAAAGCCTTCCTCTAGAGCTAGTGCTCTGAATTCAGACTTCTATCCTCCTAAAAAGTGAGAAAATAAATTTGTTTGTTAAAATCACTCATTTGTGGCATTTCTGTATGAGCAGCACTAGATAACTAAGACAAAATTTGATACTGAGCAGTGGGGATGCTGCTCAAACAATACCTAAAATATGGAAGTACTTTTGGAGTTGGGTAATGGGTGCAGGCTGGAAGAGTTTTAAGGTGCTTAGTAGTAAAAGATTAGATGGCCTTGAAGAGACTGTTAGTAGAATTTTGGACATCAAAAGCTATTCTGGTGAAGGCTCAGAAGGAAATGAGAAGAGCCATAGAGAAAGTCTCTATCGTCCTAGAGAATACATGTGGCACCAGCATTGGAAAGTTGCTAGAAATGTGAATGTTAAAGATACTTCTGGTAAGGTTTTAAGAGAAAATAATGAATGTATGATTGGGCAAAGAGAAGGGTGATTTTTTTTAATGCAACGGCAAAGAACTTGTCTGAACTATGTCCAAATATTTGGTGGAAGGTAGAACTTGTAAGTGATGAACTTACTTATCTGGCTGAGGAGATTTCTAAGCAAAATCTGTAAGGGGCTGCTTGGTTTCTCCTGGCTCCTTATAGTAAAGTGCTAGAGGAAAGACTTGGACTTAAAAATGCACTGTCCCAATGAAACAGAACTTAAAAATTTGAAAATTTCTGTTGTACAAACTAAAGACACATGTCTTAGAATGTTGACCAAGAACATGACTACAAAATGTATGAAACCAAAAACCAAACTCACTGTAATCAAGTTGATTCTGACTCATAGCGACCCCTCCTTGGGTTTTTGAGGCAGTATCTCTATGGAAGTAGATTGCCCGGTCTTCCTTCCAAGCAGTGGCTGGGGGTTCGAACCACCAGCCTTCTGGTTAGAAGTCAAATGCCTTAGGCACTACATCACCAGAGCTCCCACACAATGTATAGTTAAAGAGATTACACCTGTAACTGATAGATCTAACCAACTATCATAGCAGAAAACCATCAGCTTAGACTGTAGGGGGCAGAGAAAGAACAAAAGGAAAGAACACTCTCTGCCTCTTGGAAGAAGGAGCAGGGGTGGGGTGGGGATGGGGGAGAAGTGCTTTCTTGGTGTCAAAGGGTGTAGTTATATACTCTCCTGGATCTCAAAGGATGGGGCCTTGGCCCAAGCTGAGGGGGTGGGACTGCTATGCTGAAGCAGCAGAAAATGGGGTCTGCAGGGGTGAAGGGGTGGAGGGCTAGAGTGGTGGGTTCATCACTCAGATGGACTAAGAGAATGGGCCACCCAAAGCCAAGGAAGCAGAGTTGCAATTTCAGTGGGCCTATAAGGTGGAGCTGAAGCCCAGGGCTGAGGGTCCTCCACCCAGAATCCAGATAGTGTAGCTAACAGTCAGAATCTAGATGTCTCAAAGAACAGAGGATTATTTTAAAACCCCGAAAGCTAATGTAAGTTATTCTGCTGGGTTTTGGACTTGCTTGGTCCTGTTATCCCATCTTTCCCTTCAATTTCTCCCATTTGTATAGAAATGTCTATCTTGTGCCTGTTCTACCAATGTACTCTGGAAGCAGATAACTTGTACTCTAGATTTCACAGGTTCATAGATGAAGATGAATTTTGCCCCAGGATGGAATATACCTCAAGTCTCACCCATATTTGATTTAGATAATTTAGAAGATGGGATTTTGGACTTGGAGCTGATTTAAGACATTTGGGATGATATGATGTGGTGAATGTGTTTTTCATGTGGCAAGGACATGCATTTTAGGGGACAAAGGGTGAAATGTTATGGATTGGATTATGTCACCTAAAATACATGCATTTGTGAATCTTAACCTCTATGCTTGTTGTTATAATCCCATTTAGGAATGGGTTGTCTTTGTTATGTTATTGAAGCAGGATTAGGGAAGGATGTATCTTGAGTCAATCTCTTTTGAGATATGTTGTTTGTTAGGTGCTGTGGAGTCCTTTCTGACTCAAATCAATCCTATGTACACCAGAATGAAACATTGCCCTGTCCTGAGCCATCCTCACAGTCATTGCTATGCTTGAGTCCATTGTTGCAGCCACTGTGTTAAGTCATCTCATGAAGGTCTTTCATTTTTTGGCTGACCCTCTACTTTACCAAGCATGATAACCACCTCCATGGTCTAGTTCCTTCAGATAACTTGTCCAAAGTACAAGAGATAAAGTCTGGCCATTCTCACTTCTAAGGAGCATTTCAGCTGTACTTCTTCGAAGACAGATTTGTTCATCCTCCTGGCAGTCCCCAGTATAATTCAATACTCTTTCCCAACACCACAATTAAAATGTATCTGTTCTTCTGCAATTTTATTATTTATGGTTCAGCTTTCACATGCATATGAAGCAACTGAAAATACCATGGCTTGGATCAGGTGTACCTTAGTCTTCAAAGTGACATCTTTGCTCCTTAACACTTTGAAGAGGTCTTTTGCAGCAGTTTTGCCTAATGCAACATGTCAGTTAATTTCTTGACTGCTGACTCCATAGGCATTAACTGTGGATCCAGGTAAAATCAAATCCTTGACAACTTCAATCTTTTCTGTTTATCATGGCTTATTGGTCCAGTTGTGAGGATTTTTGTTTTCTTTATGTTGAGGTGTAATCCATACTGAAGACTATAGTCTTTGGGGAAAGACGGCAAACTAGGCACAAGGACTGCACAGACGCTCTTCAACAAAGAAAAGGGAAACCAATTAACACAGACACAGAAGACAATCTTGGACCCCTGAGCCTTGA
>NW_006921826.1:2687392-2709295 GCF_000298275.1 Orycteropus afer afer | reverse complement strand
AATCCTTCAATATCGCACCTTGAGGTTTGAATTTTTGCTTCAGTTCTTTCATCTTGAAAAATGCCAACCACGCTCTTCCCTTTTGTTTTCTAACTCTAGTTTTTGTCACATTTCACTATAATCCTTCACTTTTTTTTTCTCAAGTTGCCTTTGAAATTTTCCATTCAGCTCTTCTATTTCATCATTTCCTCTATTCACTGTAGCTGCTCTCCATTCAAGAGCAAGTTTCAGAGTCTCTTCTGACATCTAGTTTGGTCCTTTCTTCCTTTCTTGTCTTTTTAATGGCTTTTTCCTTTTTTTGTGTATGATGTTCTTGATGTTACACCACAACTCATCTGGTCTTCAGTCACTGATGTTCAATAATCAAATCTATTATTGAAATGGTCTCTAAATTCAGATGGGATATAATCAAAGTCGTATTTTGGCTCTTGTGATCTTATTTTAATTTTCTTCAGCTTCAACTCGTACTTGCGTATGAGCAGTTGATGGTCTGTTCCACAGTCAGCCACTGGCCTTATTCTGAGTGATGATATTGAGCTTCTCTATCACCTTTTTCCACAGATGTAATCAATTTGACTCCTGTGTATTCCATCTGGCAATTCCCATGTGTATAGTTGCTGTTTATGTTGTTGAAAAAAGGTATTTGCTGTGAATATGTCTTGGAAAGTTCTATCAAGTGACCTCAGGAGTCATTTCTATCACCAAGGCCATATTTTCCAACTACTGAACTTTCTTTGTTTCCAACTTTTGCATTCCAAGCACCAGTAATTATCAGTGTACTTTCATTTCATATTCATCAATTTCAGACTGCAGAAATTGGAAAAACTTCAATTTCTTCATCTTTGGCTTTAGTGGTTGATGCATGAATTTGAGTAATAGTCTTATTCACTGTCTTCCTTGCATGCACATGGATATTCTCCTATTACTAATAGCACTATACTTCATAATAAATTGTGAAATGTTCTTTTTGATAGTGAATGTGACATCTCTCTGTCAGCTCTGGAGGAAGGTCCTTGTCTCTTCAGTTTCTTCTTCCTGGTTCGTTGGAGATCTTTCTTTCTCTTGGCATCTATGCTACCCCATCTCTGCTTCTAGCTTGTGTTTAATCTCTTTTATATCTTAAAAGATATTGACTCAAGACACACCATACACTAATCCTATCTAATTAGCATAAAAAAGACAACTTATTCCCAAAGGGATTATAACCACAAGCAAAGAAGTTAGGATTTACAACACATTTTTTGGGGGACACAATTTGACCCATAACGCAACCAATATGTGGTACTTTGCTATGGCAGTCCTAGGAAGCTAATCCACCAACTTACTCTCAAATGTTTTCAAATTCTTCAGGGAGAAAAAAAGTACATGCACACACACACACGCACGAACACACATAGTGTATTTTTGCATATAATGAGCCCATGTGAATAACATGCACACACACAGTGCTGATAGGAAACTAATGCTCAAGGCAGTTGTGTGATTTGCAAAAACTATGTAGTGTATACATTATTAGCATAAAGATATGATGTGTGTGTGTGTGTGTGTGTGTGCAGAGAAAGAGAGAGAAAGAATATGGTTAAGAAGTTAAGCAATTGGTAAATTTGTATGAAGGGATAGAAGAGATATTTGTACTATTCTTACAACTTTTTGTAAGTTTGAAATGCAATCACAATAAAAAGTTATCCCGCTCCCATAAATAAATAAATTAATTAAATAAAATAACTTCAAGGAAGATGACCAGGGGATGGAGGACAACGTTCCAGCCAAAAGTCATTATTCCTTACCCAGCCCTGGACCTAAACTAGTTTTCAGACCCAAAATCCACTGCTTTAAGGAAAGGCTGGGGGTCCATGAGGAGGGACATGTCATACTATGGCAAGGGTATGCAGTAATGATTCTTCAGTCATTCTCCACAGAGATGTATAGTTTTTACTTAGGTAACAAGCTGGGGAAAGAGGAATACTCTGACATTTTGTTTTGGACCCAGGATCCAAATAACATTTATATCAGAGGAACAGAAGCATCTTTCTGGTATTCTGTGCTTTCAGTTAAGATTCATCTGTCATCTCCCCATCTCCATTAGTTTGTGGGTATATGGAAGCCAAGTAATTAATGGACTTTGGGTCCAGGTCTGGTTTAAACTGGAACTACCAGCTCTATGAACCTATCTCATGGTCATTTTTCAGGTTCCCAAATGTATAATACATATTAGATACATAGCAGAATGCCAATATTGGTTCTTCAGCTTATATAGTGCCTAAGGCATTTGACTGCTAACCAGAAGACTGGCAGTTCAAACCCACCAGCCACTCCTCAAAAGCAAGACTGGGCAATCTACTTCCATGGAGATACTGCCTCGAAAACCCAAGGAGGGGTTGCTATAAGTAGGGACTGACTCAATGGTAGTGAGGTTTTTTTTTTTTTTTTTGGTATCAGAGGGAAAGAACAAGTGGAATCCTCTAAAATTGCTAACTCTCCTAGGATAAGATAGTATATCACAAACAATATCATATTACAGGTGAAATGGAAGAGTAATGCCACCCTTAAAGACTTATAGGATATAAAAGTGGTGGTCCTCATCATATCCCCATTTAATCCACCGGTCTGGCCCCTAAATAAACTGCAAATCAACAAAGTAGTAGTCTAATTGTAGCTGCTGTTTTCAGATGTTTTATTTTTGTTAGAGTCGAATAACACAGCCTCAGGAATACAGTATGTGGCCATTTATCTGGTGAATGTGCATGAGCAGGTTGCCCAAACCCCCATTCTCACCACTACTGTTATACCAGAATCTTTCCCTCGGCTTGCATCTATGAGTACATGTAGGGGCCTTCATGAGCATTCAAAGAAATATAAAAATGGTCAAGCTTGGTTCATGGCTTGGTAAGCCAAGTACATAGGTACCAGCTGGAAATGGACTATTGTTACATTTAAGGCCCAGTTTGGGTAGTCCTGGAAGACAGCAGTGAGGAGAAATATTCCCAACTGGCAGATTTTGCAGTAGATGCAGGTCATCCACTTGATGTGGAAGAAAGATCCGAGACAAGGATACATATGATTAATGAGTCTAGGAGAATGCTGGGCTGATTGGTCAGGGGCCTAGAAAGAAAAGGATTTGAAGACGAGGGACAAGGACGTCTGGAGAAGAACATGTGAGGATACAAAGACCAGTCAGCTTGCCTCAGTTGGGGACATCTCTGAGGTGTCTTCTCTCTTCACGTATCTCTATGGGATTGGCTGCAGCCTCTGTTGCAAGTGACTCACAAATCAGTTTACCGCCCCCCCCCAAATCTTGTTTCCTTCACCCCTTTAAAATGTTGCTTCATAAGCATACTCCAATAAACCTCCTCCATGCAAATTCTCACCTCAGAGCCTGTTACCCAGAAGACCCCATGTAGGAGATAATTCCAAAGCCAAAAGATGTCTCCCTTCAAAAGGACCACAACCCCTACATTCTCCATCTACCATCAATCAAATGTCATGCTTACACTGGAGCTTGAATGAAATGTGTGTTGGGAGTAGAGGTGGATGAAGAGTTTTCCTTTAAAAGTTAACTTTTGGTGGGAGGATGAGGGGACATGGAAAAAATTATACCTAGAGATTCAAAAGTTATCCTCAAGTTCTTGGTTTCTTGAAATCTTAAAACAAAAAACAAACAAACAAAAACAACCAAGATTTCTCAGAACTATCTAATACAACACTCCTCACTAACAATTTTAAAATTTCTCCTTATCAGACAAATAATATGTGAGTGTTTAAGGAGAACCTGCCAAGTGGGATGAGGGAAGCCCAAGGCACTTGTATCAAACATAGACCAGAAGTGAAACTCTGTAAGTCAACTAACTTCTCTGCACTTTGATTATAAACAGTAAAATTTATTACATATTGTTTATTTGCATTGGGATTGCAAAACATTAAATATAAGAGAGCATTTTGCTGGTTTGAAAATATGAGTTATTATTATATGTTGTTGTTATTATGTGCCGTTGAGTCAGACCCGACTCATAGCAACCCCTCCTTGGGTTTCCAAGGCAGTATCACTATGGAAATAGATTGCCCCATCTTCCTTCTGAGGAGTAGCTGGTGGGTTTGAACTGCCAGCCTTCTGGTTAGCAGTCAAGTGCCTTAGGCACTATGCTACCAGAGCTATTATATAGGTGAGTATAAAAATAAAAACCTGTCAGCTAGCATGTCTCAGTCTGACTCATTGACATAAATCTGTTCTTTTGTGCAATTGCAAATTGGCACTTTCCCAAAACATTTTCTTTAGAAAATTTCCAAACTTACAGAAAGTTCAAAGCAAAACAAACAAAAAACAGTGAACATACATGTACCTTTCACCAGCCTTTAATATTTTATCATATTCATATATATATATATATATATATATATATATATATATATATAGTCTAAACATTTATAGGTAGACATCATGACACTTAACTCTAAACATATCAGTATGTGTCTTCTAAAAATAAGGACATTCTCTATAAACCCCAGCACATTGTCACACTTGCCCAATGTAACACTAATTCCATAACACAAATCTCCCATATAATCCAAATTTGAATTTTCCAAATTGATCCAAAAATATTCTTTAAAGTTTATTTTTTAAAATAATGACCCAAGATCCACCCAAAGTTCACACATTACATTTGGTTGTTATGTCTCTAAATCTATAACAGTTCGCCCTCATTCTTCTGTTTGCTCTTCAAGAGAATGACTTGATTTAAGAGTTCACACAAATTTTCTTACAGAATGTCTCATATCCTGTTTTGGATTTTTTTTTCCCTCTGATTATTTCTTCATGGTTAGATTCAAAGTAAACATTTTTGGAAAAAATACTCGATGTGGGATATTGTGGAATATTTTTTAAGGACAAACTATGGACTATATATGAGTATATGATGGACTGCAAGAAGAATAAACAAATCTGTCTTAGAATTACAGCCAGAATGATCCTTAGATGGAAGGATGACAAGACTTCATCCTCTGTACTTTGGACATGTTATTGGGAGGAACCAGACTCTGGAAAAGGACATCATGCTTGGAAAAGTAGAGGATTAGTGAAAGAGAGGAAGACCTTTGACAAGACAGATTGACACAGTCACTGCAATAATGGACTGAAACAGTAACAATTGGAAGGATGGTGCAGGGCTGGGCAGTGTTTCATTCTGTTGTACCTGGGGTCACTGTGAGTTGGAGAAAACTTGATGGCATCTAACAACAATAAAACCAAGAGCTTGTATAAAGTTCTGTTGGATTTAAACCACAAAAGTAATTCTGATTAATTTGATAAATTTCTTGAAAAGTTGTTTATAAAATCAAAGTACAATTGGAATCATCAGGTCTCATTGTATTAGTTTCCTGGGTTGTCATAACAAAAAACCATAAATTCATGCCTTAAAGCAACATAAATTGATTTTTTCACAGTTCTGGAGGCCAGGAGTCTGAAACCAAGATGTCAGTAGAGCTTTGCTCTCCCCAAAATCTCTAGGGAAAAATTTTTCCTTGTCTCTTCCAGCTTCTAGTGACTCCAGGAATTCCTTGACTTGTGGCGACACTCCAGTCTTTGCCTCCATCTTCTCATGGCCTTATCTTTTTTGTTTCTGTTTTGTGTATCTCTTATAAGGGCATTGCCATTGGATTTAGGGCCCATGTTGATAATCCAGGATTATCTCATTGTGATATCCTTAATTACATGTGCAAAGATGCTTATTTTCAAATTATGTCACATTCATAGGTTCTATGATGTGGACATATCTATTTGGGAACCATCCTTCAATCCAAACACTCAGGAAAGTGAACACAAGGAAAAGTATTGGACCCTATACACAAGGATTCATGACCCTATAGGTACTGCTATGATGTGATTTGGCTTCCATGACATCCCATCTGCCAGGAGTTAGGATCACACAGCCTGGACATGACCCTAGGGAAATACTTTGGTTCAGGCACTCCAATTGTTTTCTATTTTAAGTGATGATGTCAGTTTACCATGATATGAGGCTTATACAAAAGTGCTTCTGTTTGTTTTATTTGTTGGATCCTCCCAACAGAGCAAGAAATAGGAAAGTCTCTGAAGAATCCCTGAACAATGTTCCATACACTGTCAATCTAAACAAGTTCAAGATAAACTTATTTTACGTGCCTTATTAAATTGCCTTTTAGTACCAGCACTCTGTTCCCTGATTACTTAAGTCACTGACATCCCCATCCCCTAAGCAAGATATTTGGGACTCAGCTAAGAACCCTCCCTCAGCCTTTGCCTCTAATATCACAGTAAGCAATTTTAATTCTGCATTTTGATGATCTCATCAGTCTGTTCTCTTACCTTCTCGTTCAGGCTCTTATCACCTCTTGCTTGGGTTGGTACTAAAGACTGTGAGGCCAACCCTATTGGTTACCTCCTTATTGCTCATGCTCCTTGTGGTAGTTACGTTTGTGTGTCAACTTGGCTGGGCCTGGTTGAGTGGCTGGGCAGCTGGTGGCAGTTATTCCCCATGATGAGACTGGCAATTAGCTCCATGGTGGAATCTACCACAAGCAGCTAAGTAGCTGCCTTTAGGATGTGGTCTGCTTTCTGTATATAAGGAGAAGTCTTGGGAATGGTTTCTAGCTTATGGCATGCTTGGACCCTGCATGTAGCTGTGTCATTGTTCAGCAGCCTACCATGATCTGGCGACCTTGGGACTTACAATGGACTTAAATTAATGGCCTGCCATGTGATTTGGTAACATTGGGACTGTGTCTTTTTACTTGTCAACCTTGGGCTTGGCAGCCTCAGCAGCCAGCAGCTGTCTGAGTGAAGAAAAGCCTCTAGCTTCAGTGGGCCAGGAGCTGAAGGCAGAGCTGAAGCCCAAGGCTGAGGGTTTTTATCCGGCCCCTAGAGCCTGGCACTTTGAACTTGGACTTAAATCCTCAAATTATAAAAGAATAAACTCCTATTTGTTGAGGCCATCCCATTTGTGGTATATATTCTTATCAGAGTGGCATTAGTAACCAGAACACTCCCATTTCTTCTTTGCTAACATAATCCCAATTTTGCTCATGTCACAGTGGCCCAGCCTCTGGTGATGATTTATGATTGAACTCAGCTAGTCATAGAAATCTCATTTCCTTTTACTCTGTTTTCTCTTTTCTACCCTTTCTTGTAGCTAGGAGTGGCCTGGCTCATTCTGACCAGAAAAATGTGACAAAAAGTCACCTGGGGTATTGCTAAAGTGGATTTTTGTCACTATAGTGAAAAATCATTTATGCATGCACCCCTTCCTATCTTGCTGATTGAGACATCCATAGGAGAACAAGAGTTGGCAGCCCTAGCAGCCATCTTTTAGTCAGTGAAGGCAGTCTGCTTCTGCAAAGATTACAGTCTTGGAAACCCTTTGGGGCCATTATACTTTGTCCGATAGGGTCACTATGAGTTGGAATGAACTTTACAACAGTGGGTTTGGTTTTGGTTTGAGCTGTTACCATGGACCAGACACAGTGCTGAGTGCTTTATTTGCATTATCTCTTCATTCTCCACAACAATCTTAAAATAGAGATAATATTACTATTGCTATAAGAAAAGCAAAGAATTACTTTATCAGAGTAGATGGATTGACACAGTGGCTGCAACGATGGGCTCGGGTATAGCAGGGCTTGTGGAGCTGGCACAGAACTGGTCAGTGTTTCTTTCAGCTAATCATGGGATCACTGTGAGTCAGAGATGACTTGACAGCACCTAACAACAACAGCAACGTGAGAAAAGTTGGGCTTAGAGATTAAGAAGCAGCCAGTGGAACCAGTAAAGTAGCATAGAAAGAATTTGAGCCATAACCTTGGTGAGGCCAGACTTCTTGCTCTTAATTAATTTATGCAGAGAAGATACATTTTGACCTTACAAAGTGTAATTGGGCTGATATACAGATGAACAGCACATACTGGCCAGTGGTGTAGAAGAGGGATGTACAAGGTAGTCTTTCTCTGGTGGAACAACTAGTGGGTTCGAACCACTGACCTCTTGGTTAACAGCCAAGAGCTTAACCACTGTGCCACCAGGGCTCCTTGTTGGCAACAACTCACCAACATTAATCGCTGTCATTATTATTTCTGTCATCAACACTTACACAAAATCACTCACTGGATGGTTGTGTCCTTATTCCTAATTTAACTCAGAACTTCTGACTACTAGTCCAGTGCTCTTTCCTTTGGATTGAAGTTTGGGAAAAGCAAAGAGGCATATGGTGGTTCAGTGATAGAATTTTCACCTGTCATCCAGGAGACCCAGTGTTGATTCCCAGCCAGTGCATTTCATGTGCAGCCACCACTCAAGCGTCAGTGGCGGCTTGTGTATTGCTACAATGCTGAACAGGTTTCAGTGGAGCTTCTAGACTAAGACTGACTAGGATGAAAGGCTGGCTAACAACAGCAATAACAAAGAGGCATATGCTTCCCTGCCAGCTTTAGGTCAGAATGTGCTGCTACTGCATGTGATTCATTCATTAGACTCAGATATCACTTGATCAACTGACCCCTTAGACTCTAGATAAAATTGGTTCAAACTCAAAATGTCATTAAATCTGGGGTGATGAGGCAGCAGTTGTGTGGTTATATTCTCAAGCCGTTGTTGATTTATGTTTCAGCTTCTTCAATTTATGGGTGTGACAGATACTGATATTTATCCCCCAATATGTATCTACCCTTTCTCCTCAGTAGTAAAACCTTTGATTTTTAGCTGAGCTCAAGACTGACTCAACTAAACAAAGGCTGTATTTCTCAGCCTCCTTTTCATTTGTTAAAGAAAAAAAATATATAAAGACTAAAGATGTAGCACTGAGTGAAAAAGTTTTACCTTTAAGGGGGGAACTTATTCCAGCAGATTTTAGGCTTTTAGGAATTAGGTGTGGGGTAGGAGAACTGTGGTACGTTTTTAAAGTTAAAAGACCAAGAACTACTTCCACCTCATATTAGAAAACCAAAGTGTCTGATTATCTGGGAACACTGGGATTGGTTGGATAGGTAAGCATTGGGCTAGCTGGAAATTTTGCTGTGTATGTGGAGTCTCTGTCCTGGGATCATAGTATCTATGAACCTCTACTTGTTTAGGATTATAATACCCAGTGAAGTCTGCACCAGGGTCAACTGGCTGGTAGCTTTTGTCACATAAGTGATTATATGTCAAATTCTGACCAACTAAGCACAATGGGAAGTATTGTACTATCTCTGGGAAATCTCTCTCCCTCCCCAACCCCAGAGGTTGTTATTAGGTGCTGTCAAGTCATCTCTGACTCACAGTGATCTCATCCACAACAGAATGAGACACTGCCCTCTCCTGCGCCAGCCTCACAACCCTGGTGTACCTGAGCCCATCATTGCAGCCACTATGTCAATCCATTTTGTTAAGGGCCTTTGCCCTTTTTTGCTGACCTTCCACTTTACCAAGCATGATATCCTTCTTCAGAGAATGATCCCTTCTGACAACATGGCCAAAGTAGGTGAGACAAAGTCTGGGCATTCTCGCTTCCAAAGAGCATTCTGGCTGTGTTTCTTTCAGGACAGATTTGTTAGTTCTTTTAGCAGTCCATGGTATTTTCAGCATTCTTCGCCAACACCACAACTCAAAAGCATCTTCAGTCTTCCTTATTCATTGTCCAGCTTTTACATGCATATGAGGTGATTGAAAATACCATGGCTTGGGTTAAGCACACCTTAGTCTTTTGGGAGACATCTTTGCTCTTCAGCACTTGAAAGAAGTCCTTTGCAGCAAACTGGCCCAGTGCAATACATCATCTGATGTCTTGACTGCTGCTTCCATTGGTATTGATTGTAGAACCAGGTAATATGAAATCTTTGACAACTTCAATCTTTCTACATTTATCATAATGCTGCTTATTGGTCCAGTTGTGAGGATTTTTGTTTTCTTTATACTGAGGTATGTTGCACCCGGCAAGACAACACAGGTCATGAAACAAAGCAACATGAAAGGATTAAAGGTTTAAGAGGAATGGGGGCCAGGTGGACGCTCTGCATATGATGCAAGAGCTACCCTTGATGCATCGGTCCTGCTTTATTTATACATAAGCACATGATTTCATCATTGTTCTTGGTATTTTCTTAATACAATCAAGTATTCAATCAAGTATTTTCTACGATACAATCAAGTATTATCTAAAAGGTTAAAATTTTACTTCTTCCTGTACCCAGAGGTCTTTTCCCATACCTAAGAATAATGGATGATTACTTAGATTAATAACTTTTACAGAAATAGTAAATAGTCACTAAAATGCATTATTCTAAAACATAATATGATTGTTAAGGTACATAATTCTATGATATGAAATAATTACTAGGATACATTATTCTAAAGTATAACATGATTACTAAGGTATACTATTCTTAGGTATGAAGTGCTCCATCAAGATAATCAACACTCTTTATTGGAACAACATTTACCAACCTATTTTGCTGGAACAATGTTTTGCCCTAAGCACAGAGTTTGAGGCAAGCAAGCATTCAACCATAAGAGAGGCCTTGTCTTCTCTTAGCTGCTGTTAAAACAAGTGCCTTGCAATTATGTCCTTTTGGTGGTCTTTTCTTGGTCTCCAACAGAGGCGTAATCCATATTGCAGACTACAGTCTTCAATCTTCATCAGTAAGTGCTTCAAGTCATCCTCACTTTCAGTGTAGTCAGTGTATCACAGGCTGCTAATGAGTCTTCCTCCAATCCTTATGTCACATTCTTCTTCATATAGTCTGGCTTCTCAGATTATTTGTTCAGCATACAGATTGAAAAAGTATGGTGAAAGAATGGATACAGCCCTGATGCACTCCCTTCCTGATTTTAAACCATGCAGTATCCTCTTGTTCTGTTTGAACCACAGCCTCCTGGTCTATGTACACATTCCTCATGAGTACAATTAAGTATTCTGGAATTCCCATTCTTCTCAATGTTATCCATAATTTGCTATGATTCACACAATTGAATGCTTTTGCATAGTCAATAAAACACAAGTAAACATCTTTCTGGTATTCTTTGCTTTGAGCAAAGATTCATCTGACATCAGCAATGACATCACTCGTTCCATGTCCTCTTCTGAATCCAGCTTACATTTCTAGAAGTTCTCTGTCAGTATACTGTGGTAACCATTTTTAATTATCTTCAGAAAGATTTTTACTTGCTTGTAATAGTGATGATATTGTTTGATGATTTCCATATTATGTGAGATCACCTTTCTTTGGAATGGGTACAAATATGGATCTCTTCCTGTCAGTTGGCCAGGTAGCTGTCTTCCAAATATCTTGGCATAGTTGAGTGAGTCCCTCCAGCATAACATCTGTTGGTTGAAACATCTCAATGGGTATTCTGTCAATTCCTGGATGCTTGTTCTTCACCAGATCATTCAGTGTAGCTTCAACTTCTTTCTTCAATACAATTGATTCTTGATCATATGCCACCTCCTGAAGTGAATAAACACTGACCTATTCTTTTTGGTATAGTTACTGTGTATTTCTTCCATCATTTTTTGATGTTTCCTGCATCATTTAGTATATTGCACATAGAATCTTTCAATATTGCAACTCAAGGCTTGAACATTTTCCCCAGTTCTTTCAGCTTGAAATGCCTAGCATATTCGTCACTTTTGGTTTTCTAACTCCAGGTCTTTACACATTTCATTAGAATAATTGACTTTGTCTTTTCAAGCTGCTCTTTGAAATCTTCTGTTCAGCTCTTTTATCTTGTTTCTTCCACTTGCTTTATCTATTCAAGGACAAGTTTCAGAGACTCTTCTGACATCTATTTGGTCTTTTATTCCTTTCCTGTCTTTTTAAGGACCTCTTGCTTTGTTCATGGGTGATGTTCTTGATGTCACTCCACAATTCCTCTGGTTTTTGGTCATTGGTATTCAATGCATCAAATCTATTCTTTAGATGGTCTCTAAATTCAGAAGGGATGTAATCAATATCATATTTTGGCTCTTGTGGACTTATTTTAATTGTCTTCAGCTTCAACTTGAACTTACATATAAGCAGTTGATGGTCTGTTCCACAATCAGCTCCTTGCCTTGTTTTGGCTGAAGATACTGAGCTTCTCCATCAGGTCTGGTCACAGATATAGTCAATCTGATTCCTGTGTACTCTGTCTGGTGAAGTCCACATGTATAGCTGCTGTTTGTGTTGTTGAAAAAAGGTATCTGCAATGAATAAGTCTTTGGTCTTTCAAAATTCTATCATGCGATATCTAGTATTATTTCTATCACCAAGGCCATATTTTCCAACTACCCATGATCTTTCTTTGTTTCCAACTTTTGCATTCCAATCGTCAGTGATAATCAATGCATTTTGATTGCATGTTTGGTCAATTTCAGACTGCAGAAGTTGGTAAAAATCTTAATTTCCTCATCTTTGGCTTTGGTGGTTGGTGCATAAATTTCAATAATAGTAATATTAACTGGTCCTCCTTGTAGGTGTGTGAATATTATCTTATCACTGATAGCATTGTACTTCAGGACAGATCTTGATACATTCTTTGTGATGATGAATGCCACACCATTCCTCTTTTATTTGTCATTCCCATCATAGTAGATCACATGATTCTCTGATTAAAAATGGCCCAAACTAGTCCATTTCAGCTCACTAATGCCTATGATATTGATCTTTATGCATTCCATTTCATTTTTTACAACTCCCACTTTTCCTAGATTTAGACTTCATACTCCATATTCTAATTATTAATGGATTTTGCTGCTGTTTCTACTCATCTTGAGACATGCTATACCAGCAAATGGAGGTCCCAAAAGCTCTACTCTGTCCACATCATTAAGCTCAGGTCTACTCTGAGGAGGCAGCTCTTCACCAGTTGTACTCTGAGTGCCCTCTGACCTGAGGGGCTCATCCTCTGGCACTATATCAGACAATGTTTCAGGGCTATTCATAATGTTTTCTAGTAATATATCATACAGTGTTTCACTGCTATTCATAAGGTTTTCACTGGCCAATTCTTTTAGAAGTGGATGGCCCCTTCCTTCTTCCAAGTCTGTCTTAGTCTGGAAGTCCTGCTGAAACCTGTTCACCATGGGCAACTCTACTGGCATTTGAAACACCAGTGGCATAGCCTCCAGCTTCACAGCAACATGCAAGCCACCACAATAGGACAAACTGACAGACAAGTTTGTCTCTCTTAGTTGTTCCAAACTGCTCTGCTCACTTCCTTCCCCCACTGGTCCAATACCCACCTGCCATGCCTGGCTCACTTACTCCAATACCCGGCCTGCCCCAGGCACTCCAACAAACACCTGCTCACCAAGCCCGGCTAGGTAAAATTCTTTTGTGTGTGTGTGTATGTGATTTGGGTGAAAATTTATAGAGCAAATTGACTTTCCATTCAATAATCCATACACATTCTGATTTGTGACATTTACTGCAATCCCCACAGTATAACAACATTCTTCCCACTTCCTCCCTACACCCACCCCTTCCCTTCCATTTTCTACTCATCCCCTCCCAGCTTCCTAGCTCTATCCTTGGGCAAATGCTGTCCTCTTGATCTCATATGCTTGATTGTTAAAATGTGTACACACTTTATTGATATTATTGTTCATCTTATAGGTCTCTCTATCATTTTGCTGCCAGTTGAGTCACAAGGGTTAAGTTCAGTTCCTAACTGAAAGAGTGTCTAAGGGCCATAATCTCATGAGTTCCACCAGTCTTCAACAGACAAGTAGATCTGGTCTATCTGGGAAATATCTTTAAAAGGAAAAGACATGGCCTTCTTCTTCCTGTGGAAGGGTGGGAATGAGGATAGAATGCTAGGATTTGAGCAGTCATCTTGAACCATGAAATGAAAGCCATGTGATTAGGGTGACAAACTAGTTAAGTCTGAAAAATGCTGACCTCTTGATGGTTTAGAGCCATCAAACCAGCCCTTGACTGCTTTCTTCTGGACTTTGTTTATATAAAAGAGCAGTGATCTCTTATCTTGTTTAAGCCCACTTTTGAGGAGCCTTTATTTTTGTGTTGTTGTTATGTGCTGTCAAGTTGGACCCAACTCATAGTGACCCCTCCTTGGGTTTCTGAGGCCATATCACTATGGAAGTAGATTGCCCAACCTTCCTTCCGAGGAGTGGCTGGTGGGCTTGAAGTGCCAGTCTTCTGGTTAGCAGTCAAGTGCCTTAGGCACCATTCTACTAGAGCTTAAAGGAGTCCCTAAATCCACAGCTCTTGAGTCAGTTCCAATTCATAGCAACCCCCATTGAGTTTCCAAGGCTGTAAATCTTTTTTTTTTTCTAAATTGTGATTTGGGTGAAATTTAAAGAGCAAATTCATTTTCCATACAGCAGTTCATACATGTTTTGTTTCATGACATTGATTGTAATACTCATAATGTAACAACTCTCTTGCCACTTCCTACCTGTGGTTACCTTTTCCCTGTGTCCTTCTTTCCTAGACAATCCTGTCCTCTGCGCTATCTCCTGCAAATACTATCCTTCTGATTTCCCATAATAGATTGCTCTAAGGAATATACCTATCTGTTGTAAATGTTCACCTTATATGCCTGTCTTCTGTTTTGTTGGAAGCCATGGGAGTGACTTCAATTCTAGATCTGAAGGGTGACTAGGGGCCACAGTCTCGGGGGTTTCACCAAGCTCTGTCAGATCAGTAAGCCTGGTCTTTTTTATGATTTTGAGTTTTGTTCCACATTTTTCTCCCACTTTATCCAACATCTCCTGCAGTGATCCCTTTCCAAGTAGTTGACAGTGGTAGCCAGGCACCATTTAGTTCTAATGGTTTCATGGTCATGTAGGCTGAGGTTCACATGGTCCACTAGTTCCTTGGACTATTGTTTACATGAGTCTTTGGTTTTCTTCATTCTTCTTTGCTCCAGGTGAGGAGAGACTAATTGTTGCATCTAGATGGCCATTTGCAAGCTTTTAAGACCTCAGTTGCTACCCACCAAAGTAGGATGTAGAACAATACTTTTGTGTAGTATGTTATGCCAATTGAGCTTGATGCCTCCCTCAACCATGGTCCCAAACACACAGGTCCAACAACTTGCTCCCTCAGGGTAGTTGGCCATGGATAAGAAGTTATCATAACTTTGCCCCCATTAGTTCTATTAATATGGACATTCTTACAGCACACACAAATACATATGTAGAAATATCACCTGCCAAACTTACATATGGTCATGACATACCTGATTATTCAGCCTGTGTACCTATGTATCTATGCATAGATTAATGTTTGTTATTACTGATTATGCAGTATTATGTATGTAAAAGTGTTTTTCTTTGTTGTCTGTAGCTCTTATGCACCTCTCTGTGTCTTCCTTTTCTTTAGCATTATTGTGTTGGTCACTTGCTGTTGGTATTTTAAAGCTGTAAATCTTTACAGAAAATAGACTGCTTCATCTTTTTCCCTCTGAGCAGCTGATGGGTTTGAACCACTGACCTGGTTAGCAGCCAACTGCCTTCCCCAAGGAGTCTCTGAGTGGTGTAAATGGTTAAAGTGCCCACATGCTAACTGAAAGGTTTGAAGTTTGAGATCACCAGAGACATCTTGGAAAAAAGGCCTGGTTTTCTACTTCCAAAAAACTCAGCCACTGAATCCCTTTGGACTACAGTTCTACTCTGACACACGTGGGGTCACCATGATTTGTTATGGACTCAACAGTAATGTTTGATTGCAGAGCCAAACCCATGTATGTGCTGAGCAGGACAAGATCCACTTCCTTTTTCTACCCACTAACTCTTCATTCCTTCATTAAAAAAAAAAAAAAGGTAGGTATGGTATACCAATACTTCCTTCACTCTGTACTTAGTAAAGAACAGAAATTCTAGTATGAAAATAGTAGCACTGACAAAGAGGCAAATGTTATTTTCATTGACATCCTTTTTCACTTCCCAAGGCTACTGTGGCCTCAGGGAAGCAAGGGCTGACTAATAACAACATGGTTATCACAACACAATCAGATTTACAGTCATGTTTTTGGTACTAATAATAATCATGGTAGGATATTTGAGTGTTGTATTGTTTTTTATTCTGGTTTTGATTCTTTCCCCTTCCTTGGCTGCACCTTATATGAGAGCAGGCAAATGCAAGTGTTTCTCCTGCCTCCTAGGAGGCTTTGAAAACTAAATCTAGTTTTCTTAATACTAATAACTTAGACTCTGGCTCCTTGATTTAGTGTCACTGGGAAGTGGCAAGACCTTGTGGAGAAATGATTGAGACATGAACCTGGGTGGATCATAGTCAAAATTAAATTTATGGAAAATAATCACAGAAAATTTTTTAATAAACTTTTTGGGCCAAGATTTATACTTGCAAGGTATCTTCCATTTGTTGAGCACTTATAAGCCTGGCATGGTGTAAAGTACTTTCGCAAAAATGCACTGCCCTTGAGTCAGATCTGACTCATAGCGACCCCTCCTTGGATTTCCAAGGTGGTCGCACTACAGAAGTTGATTGCCCAACCTTCCTTCTGAGGAGTAGCTGGTGGGTTTGAACCACCAGCCTTCTGGTTAGCAGTCAAATGTCTTAGGCACTATGCCACCAGAGCTCCCTAAAGTACTTTAGAAATTATTTTTCTTAATCTCCACAATGATTATGAGGTGGTACTATAAAATTCCTTTTACAACTGAAGCAAATGAACCCTGGAAACATTAAGTAGCTCATCCAGCACTAAAGGTAAAGTTAGGATCTGAACCCAGGTCTATGTGACCCCAAAGTTTTTCCTTTAAACCACCATCGTCCACTTCCTCTATAGACCAGGCTTTGAGACTGGATGTAGCATAGTGGGACAGAAGATCTGAGCTAGAGTCTGGCTTTGTACTTGGTTGCTCTCTTACTTTGGGTGTGTCTCATCTCTCCAGGCTTGTTTCCTCATTTTACAGCATCCTCCTGTGCCCATGAGCAGCAGGAAATATTGCCCCACAACTCAAGCATCCTCCTGTGGTTTCCTTCTTGCTGTTGTGGAGTCATCCTATGATTCTGTGCTGTTGTCTTCTGTGGTTTTGTAGGCTTATGCTATGGCTGATTTAAGCAGAAGAAAACCCCAGGGAGGATTTGACTGGGCAATGGAATAAGCAATGTTGGGGCAGTTCGGGTAGAGGGGGAAGAGACTGAAGGTAAATCACAAACTCCCAGAAGCAGTTTTCTTCCCATCTCCAATGGATTGCAGCCCTTTATCCCAGAATTAGACGACTCAGCACTTGCAAGGAGAAAGCAGACCGAGGCTGAAATTGCCAGAGGAAACCAAACAATTCTTATTTACCAAATTGTCAAAATCCTATCATTGCAATTAAGGAGATAGGCAATTAACTGTGTCTTAATTACAGCAGCTGCCACTTCATCTGAATGCTGTAATTTACAGAGAGAATAGGGGGAAATTTTAAATTAATGTGTGTCTTTAAACAACGAAAAACATTGACGGAGCCTAAAGAAAATTTTCAGCAGTGGTCGCTGAGGCACCTCCTGACAAGAGCCATTGTTACAAGACGTTATGATTTTCTTCTACCTTTGTTGCCTGATGGTTACATTCTTAAATGCCAGCACATTATTATACCTTATTTTGTATACAATGCAATTGACTGATTTCAATAGCAATGTCACCTATGAGACCCTCTGCAACTCTCATCTCAGTCTAAAAAACAACAAAAACTCAGCTTTAAAACAAAGAGTTTTAAACAATGAGTCCACACTCATGCTCAGAGGAACTAGCTCTTAAGATTTAGAATTTTAAAGGGTAGTTAGATCTTTATCTGTACAATTACTTTATGAAGTAGGTTTTATGATTGCACTTTACATATGAGGAAGCCGAAGCTCAGAGGGGCTAAGAAACTTACTCAGGGTCATGGAGCAAGCTATTTAGTGGCCATGTTGATTTTAAATCTAGGTGTGACTTCAGAGTCTGCTCTTTTCCAAAAGGCTAGTTGGCAATATGGGGTCAAAGGAACCACAGTGAGAGACTTTAAAGAGAAGAGAACAGAGACATGGCAAATCCAGGGTGAGTTACTGCAAAAAAGGCAAGGAGGCCACATGTTCTGACCTCCTAGAACCCCACAAGAGGAAGGCAGAATCGCCATCAATAGCCCAAGGCCTATTACTGCAAGGCCAGACATGCTGCCTCCCTCCAGCCCTTTCACCAACCGTTCCTCCCAAAGCACCCACTACCTCTCTCCTGGGTTCGATAATTCGCTGCAGTGGCCACACAGAGCTCACAAATTATGGGGTTTATTAGGGAAGCACCATAGGCTACAATTCAAGTTCAGGAAAAATGCTCAGTCTCTCTCCCAACCCACCGTCCCTCAGCCAACAGTCTCTCACAGTCTCTTTCCCAGCGGTGCTGGTCCCTCGGTGTCTCACTCAGCAATGTGTGTCTCTTGCATCTCTTTCCCAGCAACACATGTCTCAGGAGCCTGTCTCTCTTTCAGCAGCATGTCTTCCTCAACCAGCAGTCAGAGAGAGTTCTGCCTCCTTTTGAGCTTGGCAGAGTGGCCAAACCAACCAATCATAACAACAGAATTCTAAGCACCTGAGAGTGAGCCTCCCATAATACTGTGTTGTGCCACGCCCAGGTGTATAACATTTACAATCAGGAGCTCTTCAGTTGCTCATTCCACCACTGAGTTTACAATGACTTATGGGTAGAAAAGCCATACTAAGTAATTTACTACACTGCAGTTACACTTAGAAGTCACAGAGTATAAGGGAAGTTGGCCATCAACAGTGGGGCCCAGACTCAGCTGAAGTCAGGAGGTCCCAGGGTGTACTGCTAATAACATCAGGAGTTCAGGCCAGACTAATCAGGTTTCAAATCCTTACTCCTTCACATCCTAGTTAGGTAACCTTGAAAATTTCCTTATTGTCTCTGAGCTTCAATAGGTTGAGTTTTCTTCATTTTTAGCAAAGTGATTGGCTTAGCACTGCTCATGAAAACACCTCATGGGAGTGCAGAGGAGGGAACAGTTGGGAAACAAAAGTAGAGGCCTCTATTATTTGCAAAAATATATGTTATATTAGGGATACAGAGACTTGCACAACTGCTGTAAGGATATAAAGTGGTAGCACACATTAACGTACCTGGGATAGTGCCCAGCACATTGAAGGGACTCAGCAAATGCTGGTATGTCCTTCCTCTTACTCAGAAGGACATTGGACAGGGCATCAGAGACAGGAGGGCATGGAGGGTGCTGAGCAGATTAATAGAAAACTAGTTCCTGAGTGGTCAACACCCTTGGCTGCTCACCAAAAACGTTTGCAGGGCTAATATACCCAGAGGTGCCTAGGAAGAAAGGCCTAGTGATCTGCTTCCAAAATCAGCCATCCTTACGGAGCAGTGTTCTACTTGGCAGCTGACTGGAGCCTGATGTGAAGAGTGTGGCTCTGAGCCTGCAAGATACAGTTATCTAGTGCTGCTATATAACAGAAATACCACAAATATGTGGCTTTAACAAACAAATTAGTTTTCTTGCTGTTTTGTGGGCTAGAAGTCTGAATCCAGGGCAAATTCAGCTCTAGGGGAAGACTTTCTCTTTCCTTGTCAGCTCTAGGGGAAGGCACTTGTCTCTTCAGCTTCTATCCTTTGGCTCCTTGGTGATCTTCATGTGGCCTGGTATCTATGTATCCCCATCTCTGCTTTCTTTCTTGCTTGTTTAATTTCTATTCTATATATAAAAAAGATTAACTTAAAACATAATCAATACTGATACTGCCTCATTAACATAACAAAGAAAACCTGTTCCCAAATGGGATTATAATAACAAGTATGTTGTTGTTGTTTGCCGTCGAGTTGGACCCGACTCATAGCAACCCCTCCTTGGGTTTCCGAGGCAGTATCACTACGGAAGTAGATTGCCCCATCTTCCTTCCGAGGAGTGGCTGGGGGATTTGAACCGCCAGCCTTCTGGTTAGCAGTCAAGTGCCATAGCCACTATGCTACCAGAGCTCCCTCAAAGAGAGTTGTTGTTGTTGTTGTTATATGCTGTGGAGTCGTCCCTGACTCATAGCGACCCCTCCTTGGGTTTTCGAGGTGGTATCACTACGGAAGTAGATTGCCCCATCTTCCTTCCGAGGAGTGGCTGGGGGATTTGAACCGCCAGCCTTCTGGTTAGCAGTCAAGTGCCGTAGCCACTATGCTACCAGAGCTCCCAATAACAAGTATAGAGGTTGGAATTTACAACATGTGTTTTTTGGGACACAATTCCATAACCACACCCCACCTTAGGTTCCTTTATTTGGCAATCTCTTCTCTAGTCTGACTGAACTTTGATCTCTCTTTTGAAAAAGAATTTCTGATAAAATACTATACAATAATTTAAAGATAAAACTATATATAAGTGAACTTGATACCTGTAAATACCTTCATGAGAAAGATGAATATAAACTGAGAGTTACCTGGTAACCTGTGTGATAGACAGGACCAGCACAGGGAAATGGATCCTCCCTTCCTTTTTGACTTCTAGCATGGTACTGCCTTCCATTGCTCTCCTCTTCATGCCTCCAACCAGTCAGCATTTAGGAAAGAAGCAGATGTTAGTCATCTAGATCCATTATAGTATACTGGATTATAGTATAATCTTCAGTTTTGGTACTGTTTCCCAGGGGAAGAGCATTCTATGTTCTCCATTTGTAACCAACATAATTATAGAGGCACCATTCATCTAACCACCTGCATGAGTGCTCACTAAGAGACTCTTGGTGTAGAGTTCTGTTTCAGAGGGTTGCAGATAGTTTTCCAGGAGGAAAAACCAAAACCAAACCAAACTCACTGCTGTGGAGTCAGATCCGACTCATATTGACCCCTCCTTGGGTTTTCGAGGTGGTATCACTACGGAAGTAGATTGCCCAATCTTCCTTCCAAGGAGTGGCTGGTGGGTTTGAACCACCAGTCTTCTGGTTAGCAATCAAATGCCTTAGGCACTACACCAAATATAATGCCACAGAGGACAGAAGACAGAGGTTTGGGCCTCAAGAATGATCCTGTGGATGACCCCCTATCTTAAAATAACTGATTTTCTTATTCATCATTCTCAGGAGGTTGAAAACTCCATGAAGGTAGATTCTATATGCATCTTAATCATCTTTGCTATCTAGACTTAGCACAGAACCAACAAATGTGTACTGTCTACTTGAACTGGAATTGATGTTTTGCCTAAGGGCAGACTTTAGGGTCCCCACTTATCATTCAGGGAGCCCTGATAGTGTATTGGTTAAAGCATTAGGCTGCTAACCAAAATGTTAGCAGTTCTCATTCACCGGGCTCTCTGCAGGAGAAAGATGAGGCAGTCTATTTCCGTAAAGATTTACAGCCTTGGAAAGCCTATGGGGCAGTTGTACTCTGTCCTATAGGGTCACTAAGAGTTGAAATCAATTCAATGGCAGTAGGTTAGGTTTGGCCCATCATTATATTTGTATATCAGTATATTTGTTATTATGTTCTGTTCAGTCAGTTCTGACTCAAAGTGACCCTATGTGCAACAGAAAGAAACCTTGCCTGGTCTTGTGCAATTTTTACAATCATTAATATGCTCAAGTCCATTGCTGTGTCCACTGTGTTAAGGTATCTTTGAAACGGGGTCAGAAAACCCAGATAGATATGCATGAATGAATAAAAGTAGTTAGGTGATGACTCTGTCGGGTGCAGTGTGGGGACTGGAGGGTTTCTAACCATCCAAGAAGGCAGCTGCTACTCAGCTCTAAACTGTTGCTGCTATAAGGGAAAATGGGCCAAGTGTTGCCAGGTCTTCCATTTTTTCAAGAGAAGACAGGGTTTTTTTTAAGTGAAATGTCTTGACTTTTGGCACACTGAGCAAGCTGAACAAGACATATAGTTGATTTATCTTGTAGCCATCAGTTTTTAGCCCCATGAATTTTAAAATAAGAAATATTTAGAGGTATCAAAGAAAAACAAAGTGTTAA
>NW_006921826.1:2684797-2686202 GCF_000298275.1 Orycteropus afer afer | reverse complement strand
CTTCCTTCCGAGGAGTGGCTGGTGGGTTTGAACCGCCAGCCGTCTGGTTAGCAGGCAAGTGTCTTAGCCACTATGCTACCAGAGCTCCTAAAAGGAGATACACATAAGTAAATAAACATTCTCCATCTGGCTAACTCTTCACTTTCCTCAGAACTCCTGTTTTCCGGTCCTCTGGAAAGTTTTCAATGACCAATAAAGGCTGGGTCATGTGTCAATTATCATGGTAATTACTTTTTTGTTTTTTCTCCCCATTTAGGTTATAAGCATTTTGAGGGAGGAGACATATTTACTCACAACGATTTCCTCGGTGCTTAGGAAAGTAGTTCTTCAACGCATGTTTGTTGAATAAATGGAGGAATGAATAAGCTAGACTAGAGGAAAAAACAGGAGCTCTGGTGGCATAGTGCCTAAGGCATTTATTTGACTGCTAACCAGAAGGCTGGCGGTTCAAACCCACCAGCCACTCCCCGGAAGGAAGATTCATAGAGATACTGCCTCAGAAACTCAAGGAGGGGTCACTATGAGTTGGGATCGACTCAACGGCAGTGAGTTTAGAGGAAAAACTAGGGTGTTAGGAGAGCAAATAGAAGGAGCACTGATCTCAGGTGTGTGCACTGCACATGAAGAAGACCCTAACTAGTAGCAGTGTAGGAGCTCTGGTAGCATAGTGGCTAAAGCACTTGACTGCTAAAGCACTCCTCGGAAGGAAGGTTGGGCAATCCTACTTCCGTAGTGATACTGCCTCGGAAACCCAAGGAGGGGTCGCTATGAGTCAGGGCCTACTCGATGGCACATAACAACAACAACAACAGTAGCAGTGTTCCCTCCATGGATGCTCCATCTGTGTGATGGAGTTTAGACACTTCACCAATGAAAGCCATTTTAATGATTAAAGTAGATAGCAAACAGTATGCAACAAACAGTTTCATGATGGAGCAAACAGTAAATAGCAGTGAATAAATAGAAATCAATGTTCACTCTTAAATAACAGTTTCATACCGAGAAATAAACGTTCACTCTTACATCTCTTGGCAGATGTCTCTTAGATACCAGGAGGTGTGCCAAGGTTTAGGTGCTGGGTTCTCCTTCTTTCCGTGGGCAGACCTCTGCACAAGATTTCCCAAGCCTCTGCAGGCAGATCACCCCCATTCCTGTAGGTAACTGCCCACTCCCTGCACTTCCAGTGCTTTCCAGACGTAAGTGCCTTACAGTTCTCAGTCCACTCCTCTCACCTTGCTCTGCTGCCAATTCTGTCAACAGACACTGACTTCTGCTTTCTCTCAGCCTCCGCTGCTATTTCTCCTAGCTGTGTTTTCTACTGGGTTCAGGGTTTCTGCTGTTACTGGTGCTGGTCTCTTCTGAAGCACTTCCAATCTTTTATTCCAAGGGCTGACATCTCCATTCT
>NW_006921826.1:2681146-2684432 GCF_000298275.1 Orycteropus afer afer | reverse complement strand
GGTGGAATGTAACACCCTTTATCAGGTCACAGCCCTGATCCAACGTAAGGAAAGTTTCCTTGGGGGTATGGACGGCATCACCTTTTATCTTATAAGAAATAAAAGGACAGAGAAGTGAGCAGAGAAGAGGGACCTCCTACCACCAAGAAAAAAGAGCCAGGAGTGGAATCTGTCTTTTGGACCCAGGGTCCCTGCACTGGGAACCTCCTAGACCCAGGGGAAGATTGATGTCAAGATGTATGGAGATCTCCAAAGAATGCCAGACCCAAAGATGCTGAAAGGAGACAAGGATCTTCCTCCTAAACTGTGAGCCAGCAGAGAGAGAAAGGCTTCCCTTAGAGCAAGTGCCCTGAATTTGGAAAGAGCAGTGAGTTTCTATCCTGTTTAGCTCCTTGTGGCCATGTGAGCCACCACAAGCATCACAGCAAAGGCTTGACATTTAAATGCATTATTGTGTCTTGTGGAGAAATAGACTCATTTATAATACATAAATGCAGTATATATAATATGCTGTCATATTCAGATTACATGATATTTTGTTGTTTGCTTGACTTAAGGTTACTGAAATATTTACTTTTCCTAAATGTATTGATTACCTTGTAAATGACTTGGCATGTCATTCTTCAGTACATTTGTTATGTTTTATGTCTTGCAATATATCAGTTTTATTGATAACAAGTACATAAGGTTAATTGTGTGTGTGTGTGTGTGTGTGAGAGAGAGAGAGAGTGTTTTAAATATGTCCTTGAAAATTAGAATGTGGCTTATAATCTGCATATTTTATACTGCAAAAAATACAATATACTCTAGTGGGGTTCACAGACTAGTCACAATGAGCTAATAATACATGTGGCTTAAGAGAAGAGCTATGAGTGGCCAATACAAGTGTCTGTCTTGTAATGGAAACTGGGAAATTCTGATTTCAGAGGTCTGAGTAGGCCAAATATGACATTTGAAATATGAATTGACTTTCTGGATTGACTTTCCACTGGCAGAGATGGGAAAGATTTTCTAGGCAAAAGTGACAGCATTGGTAGAGGCATGGAGGTGGGAGACTTCAAGCCATTTACCCATATGTAGGGCATATAGAGTGTGGGGCAGAGGGATGTGAGACTAGAAAGAGGCTGGGGCAAGATTTTCAATAAAAATAATGGTGAACTTTGGTTGAGCAGTTGTGTTATTCCAGGCACTATTCTCAGTATTTTACATATATTTGAGCTTGTGGTGGTTCCGTGATAGAATTCTTACCTTCCATGCAGGAGGCCTGAGTTTGATTTCTGGTCAATGAACCTCAAGCAAAACAATCATTCTTTTGTCAATGGAGGCTTGCAAGTTTTCAGTGGAGCTTGCAGACTGAGATGGGCTCGGAAGAAAGGTCTGGTGATCTACTTCTGAAAGGCAGCCAGTGAAAACCTATAGATCACAACAGTCTGAGCCTCAACTGGTGATGAGGATGGTGCAGGACTGGGCAGCATTTTGTTCCATTGTGCATTGAGTCACCCCGAGTCCTTGAGCTGGGGTCAGCTGGATGCAGCTAATACCAACAATCCTCACCATCTTTATAGATTTGGAAATTGAGGCACAGGGGGCTTAGTTTGCTCAGCTTTGGAGCTTTCCCAAAATTCCTCCAGAATTGATTTATTTTTACAGAAAGAAAAAAGGAAATGAAGAAAACAAATCATATTTTCTGTGGGGCAGAAAAGCTGCTTGAATCAGATTTCTAGAAGCCAGCTCAATGTGACCCCTGTAATGAGGGTTAATACCAGCCTGAATTGTTTTTTCTGTCCTGAAAGCCAGGCTGGTCAGGGAGCGTTGAGTCAGGACTGACTCATAGCTCTGGCATGTTCTTCAACCAGAAAACAAACTTTGTTTTTTAAGCCACCGAGGAAATGTTTGACTAAAGTAAATGTCCTTCCCTAGTTATACATCATCATCTCGGATTCATGATTTTTTTAATGGCTCTATTAATTAACTTGCTAATGATTGTTCTGTTTACAAATAAATTTGTACACTGCCTATTCTCTGCACTTAAAAGTAATCTTGCACTGTCTTTCTCCAGTCTGTCCTGGCACCACTTGGAATGTCTTCTCAAAAAGCCAGTCAAAAATTTACTAATAATTCTAAAGCTGGGCAAACCAGTTCAACTGGCTTCAGTGCAAGAGGAAAAAGGAAGAGGATTATGTGGGAGACTAATATTTTCTGATCATTGGTGTAAGAGTTACAGCTTTGTGCAAATAGTGCCTCTGGTCTTTTTTAATTGCTCCAAAAATCTAGAGTCTAACCAGCTCTGGGGACAGAGAAATCCAGAGAAGGAGGAGGTAGGGTTCATAGTCATTTGCATTAAGGCTATTTTTGGGTTTTGTTTTGTTTCCCCAGATTCAGGAATTGCCCATAGATGTTAATGACAATGACACTGTTTTGAATAAAGAGATGGAGCAGCCTGTAGTCTGGGCCATTGGAAAATACACTTTCACTGGTCACAGAATCATAGAATCACACTCCAGAAGCAACCTTAGAGATCATCTAGTACATCACACCACCACCCCCCGCCAAGGAAGCAGCTCAACTTGTCCTATTTTGCTCTTTTAAGTACTGAATGTCTATCATTAAATATGATAATGTGGTGGGATTTAACAAACAACAACAACTAAGATATAAGACAGCATTTATTTGTAAAAATAACACTTAACAATTAATATTCTCATTAGAAATTTGTCAGGTCACATAAAGAGCTAGAAACACCATTGAACCTTTTCAGAGACTTAGAAATGAGGGAGACCTTGATATGTTTAAATACATTGGCCTATCTCTGACAGAGGAAAGCAAGTTCAAGTTTCAGCAGACTTATACACACACACACATACATAGGGAGCTCTAGTGGTATAGTGCCTAAGGCATTTGACGGCTAACCAGAAGGCTGGTGGTTCAAACTGCAAAAAGACTGGGCACATCTACTTCTATAGAGATACTACCTCAAAAACCCAAAGAGGGTCACTATGAGTTGGAATTGACTCTATGGCAGTGAATTTGTTTTTCAGTTTATATATAAAATAGGAGCTCTGGTGGTGTAGTTGCAAAGGCATTTGACTGCTAACCAGAAGGCTGGCAGTTCCAACCCACCAGCCACTCCTCACAAGGAAGATTGGGCAATCTACTTCCACAGAGATACCACCACCTTAGAAACCCAAGGAGGGGTCACTATGAGTCAGGATTGACTCAATGGCAGTGACTTTGGTTTTTTTTGGTTTTATATAAAATATTGTAATATATATATATATATATATAT
>NW_006921826.1:2677055-2681017 GCF_000298275.1 Orycteropus afer afer | reverse complement strand
CTATGAGTCGGGTCCGACTAGACGGCAATAACAACAACAACAACATATGAAACTTATAGTATAATATATATATATATGGCATAGTGCCTAAGGCGTTTGACTGCTAAGTAGAAGGCTGGTGGTTCGAACCCACCAGCCACTCCTGGGAAGGAAGATTGGGCAATTTACTTCCATAGTGATACCACCTCAGAAACCCAAGGAGGTATGGCTATGAGTCAGATCCAACTCCATGGCAGTGAGTTTTTGAGTATATAATACATTTTGTATACACACATATATAATATTACACACTGCCGTTGAGTTGGATCAGACTCATAGCGACCCCTCCTTGGGTTTCCAAAGTGGTATCACTACAGAAGTAGATTGTCCAACCTTCCTTCCAAGAAGTGGCTGGCTGGTGGGTTTGAACTGCCAGGCTTCTGGTTAGCAGTCCAATGCCTTAGGCACTACGGCACCAGAGCTCCTATATATAATATGTTGTTGTTATTTGCCATCGAGTTGGCCCCAACTCATAGCAACCCCTACTTGGGTTTCCAAGGCAATATCACTACGGAAGTAGATTGCCCAACCTTCCTTCTGAGGAGTGGCTGTTGGGTTTGAACCAACAGCCTTCTGGTTAGCAGTCAAGTGCTTTAGACACTATGCTACCAGAGCTCCTTTATAATATTATATATATATAATATTAAATTTATTGGTCTTTTGGGGAGGGAGAGAATTTGATGTACTACTACTGTATTACAACTAAGTCATCAATCTTACAGCCTCATCAGTGTTATTGTTTTCATGACACTACTAAGGAATATATATATTTTTTTTTCTTTGCAGAAGTTCAAGCAAGTGAGTTTGGGATGTGTACAAGTTGTTTTGTACATCTACAAAAGCTTTCTTTACTCTGTTAACTTTTTGTGGTAACTGCTTTTGCTTTGTTTTTAGACTTACAGTTTTTTGGCTGGCTGTGTGAAATACATTTCTGGACATTGGCCTTCTTACTTTATCTGTGGTCATTGTCTTTGATACCTTGTGCAGCTATCAAGCCCCAAGTGACACCATCTTTCAGCATATTTGTAGGTTGAATTTCATTGTTGCTGTCTTCAGGGATGTCATTTCTTGATTTTCTTTTATATTTTTCACCTCATTTGCCCAATTCATTGAGTCAGATCCCTACCCATGAAGCATCAAACTGTATCAAGTTAAGAAGAAGGGTTGAGGGAGAGTAAAATACTAAATGAAGCCAGTTAACATTGAGTAATTCTAATTCATGGCAACATCATGTATTTCAGAGTAGAACTTTGTCCTGTAGGGTTTTCATTGGCTGCGATCTTTTGGAAGCAGATCACCACCTTTCTTCCAAGGTACCTCTGGGTGAGTTCAAACCATCAACATTTTGGTTAGCAGCAAAGCACTTAACCATTTGCACCATCCCCTAAAAATTTCTTCCAGGCTCAAACGTCAGCTTGAAGTTCACTTTTTTTTTTTTTTTTTTAATTTAGAAGATTATTTTCTCTAACAGCTTAGATGACTGAGTGAAGACAATAAATCCTCCTCAAAGGAAAAGTCTACTGATTTCAGTTATTTTCTCTAAATGGTGAGCCAATTGTCCCACTATAATTTATTAAACACTTTGTTTTACTTTTATCATACTATTAGATCACAGAAAGAGAGAGGGATTTTTTTTTCTTTCCCAAACAGAAGTAAAGACTAATGCAATGAACCCCCATGTGCCCATAACCTAGCTTCAAAAGTTATCAACTAATGGCTACTCTTTCTTTCCTCTTTTCCTTTCTTCCTCCCTCTCTCCCTCCTCTCTCTCTCTTTCTTTCTTCCCTTCACTCATATCAAAACTCTCTTAATTACCCATCTATTTTCCCTCCTATCCACTCCCCTCCCATCCCTGGTAATCAACAAAGAACATTTCCTTCCCTGCTTAAACTTTTCCTTGACTTTTTTAAATAATAGACTCATAAAATATTTGTCTTCTGTGATTGACTTACTTCACTCAGCATCATGTCCTCCAAGTTCATTCAAATTATAAGGTGATTCGCTGATTCTTCATTACTCTTTAATGTTGTGTAGTATTCTATTGTGTGTACGTACCCTAGTTTGGTTATCCTTTTGCCTATTGATGGGCACTTAAGTTGTTTCCATCTCTTTGCTACTGTAAATAGTGCTGCTATGAACATGAGTGTGTATATATTTATTCATATCCCAGGTCTCACTTCTTTATGATATATTGATTGCTGGATCAGATGGTATTTCTATTTCCAACTTTTTAAGGAAACACCATACTATATTCCGTAGTGGTTGTATCATTTTACAGTCCCACTAGCAGTGTATGAGAGTTCCAATCTCTTCACACCCTTGTCAGCATTTGCCATTTTCTGTTAAAAGAGAGACTTTTAATATGATTTACTTGATCTAACAATCCTGCAACTGCTGTATATTGTTTTAATTAGTGTAGCTTTATAGGAAAAGCCCTGGTCATTACCTGAATGGCCATGTTGAGACAGAATTTCTTGCCCTGTGAGACCTGTGGGAACTTGCCTAGTAGCACTGACCCATGGTGCACAAAGACCCATAATGGATCATTGGTGATGTACTGTTGCTCTGGTTTAACCACAGCCAGTAGATCTTCCTGCCAGACCTTCCCATGGCAAGTAAGTTAGTCACAATAGAAGCTTGCCTAACCTTTCTAAAATTGTAAAACCACAAGTCAACATTAGCATTGTACATTTCTCAATGGAAATAAACATGGCACAGCCATCATGCCTCACCCCCTATTACTCACTGACTGCAAACCAGGACTTGCTCATTGCAGCAGGCATTTGTCCTTTGTCTCAGTTGTCTGCCTGGCCAATTCTATTGGTCTGTTTTGGCATTTAGACTCCAATTTTAATTTCTTTTTATTTATTAAGGCAATAGGAGCTCTGGTAGCGTAGTGCCTAAGGCATTTGACTGCTAATCAGAAGGCTGGCTGTTCAAATCCACCAGCCACTCCTCGGAAAGAAGGTTGGGCAAGCTACTTCCATAGTGATACGGCCTTGGAAACCCAAGGAGGGGTCTCTAAGAGTCAGGTTCTGACTCAAGGGCACATAACAACAACAACAACAACACTAAGGCAATGTCACCTGTTTATCTAACTCAGGTTTAGTTTCCTCTTTGTTACTTCTCCTTTCATTGTTCTTGGGGTTAATTGTTGTTAGTTGCTGTTGACTCATGGCTCTGACTCATTATGACCTTATTTATAACAGAATGAAATATTGCCTGGTCCTGGGTCATCTCCATGATTATAGGCACGTTGAGTTCATTACTGTGGACAGTGTCAATTCATTGAATCGAGGGCCTCCCTTATTCTCTTTGGCCCTCCACTTTACAAACACAATGTCCTTCTCCAGCTACCGGACTTTCCTTATGATGTGTCCAAAGCAAGTGAGTTGGGCATTATATTGTAGTGATCCATAAGCTTTTCACTGACTAATTTTCAGAAGTAAATCACCAGACCTTTCTTCCTAGTCTATTTTAGTATAAAAGTTCCACTGAAATGTGTCCACCATGAGTGATCCTGCTGGTATTTGAAATACTTGGTGGCATAGCCTCCAGCACCATAGCAATACTCAAGCCTCTACAGTATGAAAAAGTGATGTATGAGTGGCTGCTTTTTACAAGTAGATCATCAGGCCTTTCTTCTGAGGCATCTTTGAGTGGACTTGAACCTCTATCCTTCTGGTTAGCAGTTGAGTATTTTAACCATTTATACCAACCAGGGACTTATGGTTACTATGCACGCATCATTTCAGTCTTGAGGACCAAAATGACCTCCTACTGGCCTCACGGATCATGTGTGTAGGCTGAACTTGAGACAACTCCTTCTTCTTTTTTTTTTTAATGCATTTTATTGAAATATAATTTATGTACAGTGAAATACAGAAAACTAAAGTGACATGGGTCAAAGCATTTTTTTTTTT
>NW_006921826.1:2672532-2676785 GCF_000298275.1 Orycteropus afer afer | reverse complement strand
AAGTTCATCCATATTATGTGGTGTTTTGCAGACTCTACATTATTCTTTAGTGCTGCATAGCATTCCATTATGTGTATGTACCATAGTTTGGCCATCCACTCTTCCGCTATAAATCTTAGAGGTAAGTCCCTTGCCAGATATGTAATTATCAGCAAATATGAATGTGTTGCTGTCATTTTTGTTATGTGCTTTTTTGTGGTGTCAATTTCTTTGTTCCATATAATTTTCTATGCTGAGCTCCTTCTGTTTATGAATCGTCTTATCCCTTCCTTTGTTGCTCTTGTTTTAGTATTTGCTGAATATTTATCCTAGTCCTCTTTTTTGATGTGAAGGTTTACCATTTTTCTTTGAGGTTACCCTGTGATTTATAGTTTTCTTCAGTTTAGAACAGTCCGTTCTATCTTGTAGTTGTCTTGACTTCCCTACCATCTAAGTTTTGTAACAACACAGTCTTTTTTTCCCTCTTTTTGGTTTGTAGTTGTCCTTATTTGTCATTTAATGTCTCTGGTTCCCTATTTACAATCTTGTAGGCTTATTTACTTTGGATACTTCCATAGCTGGGTCGGTTTCTGGGTTATCATCATGTGAGTTAATGATCCGTTGTTGTTGGCTGTTGTTCTTTGTCCAAAGGGCTCCCTTTAACATTTCTTATAAGGTTGACCTGGTTTTAACAAATTCCCTTAATTTCTGCTTATCTGGGAATGTCCTAATTTCATTATCATATTTGAAGGACAATTTTGCTGGGTACATAATTCTTGGTTGGAAATTTTTCTCTTTCAGGGTTTTATATGTACAATCCCATTGTCTTCTTGCCTGCATCGTTTCTGTTGAGAAATCTGAGCTTAGTCTTATTGGTTGCCCCTTGTAGGTAACATTTTATTTTTCCCATGCTGCTCTCATGATTCTTTCTTTGTCTTTGGTTTTGGTGAGTTTGCTGATGATATGTCTTGGTGATTTTCTTTTGGGGTCTATCATGTTTGGGGTTCATTGGACTTCCTGAATGGATATATTCTCATTTTTCATCATACCAGGAAAATTCTCTTCCAACAAATCTTTGACATTTTTCTCTGTGGTTTTATTTTTCTCTTCCTGCTCTAGAATTCCTGTTACATGTCGGTTATTCCTTTTGATGGTATCCCACATGAACTTTAGGCTTTCTTCATTTTTTTAAATCTTTTTTCTGATTTATCTCTTTCCAAAGAAGTGTTCAGGTATTTGTCTTCAGTCTCCCTAATTCTGTCTTCCATTGATTCAATTCTACTCCTTTGCCCATTCAATGTCTTATCTATTTCTGAAAATTTAGTATTAATCTTCTGGATTACTGTGTGTAGATTGTTTATCATTTCTAATTTTTCATTTATTTTGTCATTTTGTTCTTGTATTGTCCTTTGAAATTGTTCCAGGGTTTTTTTCTGTGTTTTGCTCGATGTGTCTTTCAATTCGATGAAGTTACCTAAATATAATTCTTTTGAATTTCTTATCAGGGAGTTCCAATGCTGCATCTTCCTCAGGGATATATTTTGGGTCTGTATCCTGGTCCCTTGTTTCTGTTGCTTTATCTTGCTTCTTTGTGTGCACTGTGATGCTCTGTTGTCTCCGAGGCATTGTGACATTTTTGTTTATATTTAATTGGTGATTGTATGTTAGAGTAACTTGTCCATGATTTTTGTTTTGTTTTGTTTGTTTTTTACCTACGCAAGCAGGGTACTGTGCTCCTCTATTCACTAGTTGACAGCACATATACACTCACCATCTCTCTCCTGTTGGCAGCCTATCATATGTCCCTGCTGACCTTGAAAAACAGAGCCTATTCTTAGGTTCCTAGAATCTGAATGAGAATGCTATCACTTTAAAATCCAAAATGATTGCCGCTTGTAAAGATTCAAAATGGCTGTGCCCTCAGTCACTTTAAATATCCAAAATGGCCCCTACTTGTAAACATTAAAAATGCCTATGCCCTCAGTCACTTTAAAATATCCAAAATGGCTACCATGTGTAAATAATCAAAATGGCTGTGCACTCCGGACAGCAGAAAGTCAACAGTGACCCCTCCTTGGAGTCGCTTGTAAACATTCCCTTCCTAGTCGTAGGCCACCAGCGCCATAATCCCTGCAGCCCTTGGTGACCAGGGTTGATCTTTAGGTCAATTCTCAGGTCCCAACACCACTTGGAAATATTCAGGCTGTTGGTCTCATCAGAGTAGCTGATAGTCCACAGCTCTGACTATTTCTATACTCACTGTTTTTGTTCAGGTTTTTCCACTAGCTGGTGCCTAATCCACTTCTGCATAGTTCCTTTCAAAGCTTAGGGCTCCAGGATTAGCTTCTGTATCTCTGTCAACTGGATTTTCTTTTCTTTGTTGAAGAGGGTCTGTGTTGCTTGTCTGCCTATCCCTCTACCTTACCAGAAGTCAAGACAATTCCTTTTTAATTCACGCTTGAGACAGTCTAGTTCATAAAAAACTAAGCAAACTTACCTCTCAATCAGTAGCCATGAAACAAAGGTCAAATTTCTTTGTGGAAATGACTTCCTGTGAAAAAAAATCTTCAAGTCCTAGCCAATGGTCCTCTTATGTTGAGTAATGCTTGCGAACAAATGCCTTCTATGAGAATAAGTCTTCTATGTTGAGAAAGAACTATCCTTTCCCTCAAAGCTTTTTTTTTTTTTTTTTTTTTTAAGTGAGCTATAGTGGTTGAAGCATGGTTTCATCTACTTTTTACCTACTTTCAAAACTGCTTATGATGGACTTATCAAGTGATTAGCAAATCTACAAAGGTGAAATGTTAAACGTAATATAATGCCACATTGTCCTACCAATTAGAGCTACAATCCTGGTGGCTAGAGTAGTTTAACAACCTCTTTTAAATACTTCTAAGCAAAATGATCATTTTTCTTTATCCTGAGCTTCCAGAATCAGTTCTTAAATAAGTGTGAGAATATCCCATTTAAGTTAGTACATCTGTTTCTGTAAAAATGAATCACAGGAAGATGATGGTCCTATCCCTGTCTTTTGGGCCCACCACAAACCCTAGTACTTAAAAAACCAAAAAACCAAGCTCACTGCCATCGAGTCAGTTCTGACTCACAGAGACCCCTCCTTGGGGTTCCTAGGTGGTATCTCTATGGAAGTAGATTACCCAGTCTTCTTCCTGAGGAGTGGCTGGTGGGTTTGAACTGCCAGCCTTCTGATTACCAGTCAAATGGCTTAAGTGCTACGCCACTGCCTTTTGGACCTACCACAAAACCCGGTATTTAAAGTCCTAATTTAAATAATGAGGCATTAGTGGTTCACTGGTGGGATTCTCATCTTCTATGTAGGAGATGTGGATTTGACTCCCCGAAAGGGCATCGCATGCATAGCCATGACCCATCTGTCAGTGGAGGCTTGCATGTTACTATGATTACAGCAGAATTCCCAAACTAAGACAGACTAAGAAGAAAGGCCTGGTGATCTACTTTCATAAAACAGCCAATGAAAACCCTATGGCCCACAAGGACCTAATTTATAACTGATCATGAGGATGCAGCAGAACTGGGCAGTATTTTTTTCTGTTGTACATGGAGTCACCATGAGTCAGGGGCTGATCCGACGGCATCTAACAACAAATATGTTAAATAATTTTCTGTGGAGTATGCAATGTAAATATAAGTTAAACAACCATAAAAGAGAGACCATATATCCAAGTAGACAGCATGCACCTTGATAGAGGAATGAGCATGTTAAGATAAATCACACCCAGATTGCAAGGTCTGAGTTGGTATGGTGCACTATCCTGCGTATCTGAAGAGGTCTGGAAGTGCTGCAGAGACCAGCCTTGCCCAAGGTCATGTCCTCTTCCTAGAGGCAGCCTATATCCAGTGATGGTTCCATGCAGGGGTATAAAAGCTCAGACTCCTTGCTCCAAATCATGACAACCTGGAAGGGTCATCCTGTGATGAGAGCTCCCCATGGGGTCAGCTGAGGCCTTTGTTGAGACTACAGCACAGTCCAACTTGTCCCTCTGATTTTTTCCTTCCCTTTCTCCTGGTGTGAAGCCTGAGAACACTCTATAAAATTCTTCTGCGTGCTAATCTCCATTTCAAAGTCTGTTTCCCAGAGAATCAACATGTAGCTATTAATGCCAGGAATGGTCCAATAAAACAGATGCTAAGATGCAATTCTGGGGCTGGATCACCTGTAGTCCAGCTGGCAATGAGGACCTCATAATTGGTGGAAGATAGGGTACAGTTTAGCTTTGGAAGAAGGTAGCAGT
>NW_006921826.1:2660187-2669528 GCF_000298275.1 Orycteropus afer afer | reverse complement strand
TGAACTTGTTTTAATTGTCTTCAATTTCAAGTTGAACTTGCATATGAGCAGTTGATGGTCTGTTCCACAATCAGCTCCTGGCCTTATTTTGGCTGAAGGTATTGAGCTTTTCTATTGCCTCTTGACACAGATGTAGTTAATCTGATTCCTGTGTACTCCATCCAGTGAAGTCCATGTTTATAGCCACTGTTTGTGTTATTGAAAAAAAGAGCTGCCTCATTAGAGTAGAACTAACCTTAATGATATGGATAAAGTGAGTCTTTCAGGACCTCCATGTGCTGACGTGGCATGACTCAAATTGAGGAGAAACAGCTGTAAATTAATCCATTAATTATCCATTAATAATTGGAACATAGAATGTATGAAGTATGAATCTAGAAAAATTGGAAGTTGTCAAAAATGAAATGGAATGCATAAAGATTAATATCATAAGGCATTAGTGAGCTGCAATGGACCGGTTTTGGACATTTTGCATAAGACAACCATATGATCTACTATGTCAGGAATGACAAGCTGAAGAGGAATTGCATGGCATTCATCATCACAAAAGATGTTTCAAGATCTGTCCTGAAGTACAATGCTGTCAGTGATAGGATAATATCCATATGCCTACAAGGAAGACTGGTTATATGACTATTATTGAAATTTATGCACCAATCACCAAAGCAAAAGATGGGGAAATTTAAGATTTTTATCAACTTCTGTAGTCTGAAATTGATCAAACATGCAATCAAGATGTGTTGCTTATCACTGGTGATTGAAATGCAAAAGTTAGAAACAAAGAAGAATCACCAGTAGCTGGAAAATTTGGCCTTGGTGACAGAAATAATGCTAGAGATCTCATGATAGAATTTTGCAAGACCAATGACTTATTCATTGCAAATGCTGAACTCTGTAGATGGTTGAAATCTCAACCTAGGTAGGTCTGCTATGCCTAGATCAGGGTCTTATTAGTAAAGAATGGTATCAGGGCATACAAAGTGAGGACATCTGGGTTGATGGACTTGAAAATTTTGAAACCATAGTTTTCTCTGAACCCTCTGAGTCTGCAGAATTGGCTCCTTCTCTGTATTAAGGGATAGTACTTCCTCCTCTCCCAACACACACACATCTTGCTCCTTGCTTGAAGACACTGTAGACACCACTTCGCTACAAAACAGCACACATCTTCATCACCTGCTCTCTTGGCCAATAATTAGCATTAGATAGAGATATGAAGATAATTGACATTAAGCTGATTCCGACTTATGAAGACCTTATGTACAACAGAATGAAATGTTGCCCATCCTTTGTCATCCTCAAAATTGCTGGCATGTTTGAGTCCATTGTTACAGCTCTTGTGTCAAACTATCTCACAAAGCATCTCCCTCACCCACAATGACCCTCTACTTCACCAAACATGATATCCTCCCCCAGTGATGATCCCTCCTGATGACATGTCCAAAGCAAGTGAATCAACAATGTTCTGTTGTGATCCATAAGGTTTTTATTGGCTAGTTTTCAGAAGTAGATCACCAGGTCTTTCTTCCTAGTTTGTCTTAGTCTGGAAGCTCCACTGAAGTCTGTCCAACATGGGTGACGCTGCTGGTATTTGAAAGACTGGTCTCATAGCTTCCAGCATCATAGCAACTCACAAGCCACCGCCGTACAACAAATTGACAGGTGGGTGATAAAATTAGCATTAAGTCATACTATAACCTGCTTGGGAATTGCTGGACCTGATCAGGGAGACGACAGACTAAACAGTGAAGGCTCTGTTGGGCTTAGTCAATGTAGACTGGTGGAGTTAGCAGAGTACACATGGGGCTGGGCTCTGAGAGTGCTGAATTGGGGAATAAGAGCTGAAGTGGGAGAGTATCAGATGGGCTATAAGTTGGGTAAGGGAAATTTTATAGCTATGGGAAGATTACCCCAGGATATAGAATTTAATACTTGTGCAAATATCCTAGACTTTGTAAATATACTCCTGGAAGCTGGAGAAAGCGAGGACTCATGCTATGTCAAGTAGATGTGTCAGAACTGTTGTGGCAGGAAGTGGAAGAAAGACAAAAGGGTCAGAGAATTGGGCATACAACAGTACAACCATACTATGTGTTTTGGTTCCTTAGTGCTTCTATAACAGACATACCACAAGTGGATGGCTTAACAAATAAGAATTTATTCTCTTACAGTTTATGAGCCCAGAAATTCAAATTCAGAGTGCTGGCTCTAGGGGCTGGGTAAAGGCTCCTTGACCTTGGGTTTCAGCTCTGTCTCTTATTCCAGGCCCACTGGAGCTGAAGGATTCTTCTAACTCATGCAGCTGCTGGCTGCTGAGGCTGATGAACCCAGCATCAGCAGGTAAAATGGCATAATTCCAAGATTGGTAGGTAACATGCAGGCCACTCGTCCCAGTCTAGGAACAATCCCAAGATCATCAGGCAACATAGCAGGCCACTAGTTCAGGTCCAGGAACTGGAAATGAAGATGGCCAAATGCATTATCCACATGTGTCAAAAAAGCTAGAGACCTTTCTCAAAGCTTCTCCTTATATACTAGAAGCAGGCCATACCCCAAAGGCAACTACTTAGCTTCTCACAGCAGATCCTACCGTGGAGGTGATTATAATCTCATCCTGGGAAATAATTACATGCAGCTGCCCAGCCACTCAAAGCCACAGCCTAGCCAAGTTGACACAACCTTAACTACCACACTACGTAAGACTGGAATATCCACTACATGACTATATTCTGCAGGATGGGCTGAAGTGCACTTCATTTACTAGAGTGATGAGGAAGGAACATGTGAGAGGGACACCAGCGATATGCTGAAAGTTCAATGGTATTTGTACTCGGTAGGCCAGAGCTGATGATAGGAGATGCCATAGAACTGGGATCCATGTTGGTAATAGGGATAATAGTTGCATAAAAAAATAAAGAATGTACAAGTACAGTCACATAATATAAAGTCACAACCCCTTGTCCATTTTCTGGACCTGAGCTAGTTTTCAGATCCGGAACCCATTGACCGAAGAAGAGGCTTGATTCGCATGAAGAAGGACCCTACAACATTATAACAACTGCATGTAGTAATGTTTGCACCAGTCTTTCTCTAATGATCCTTACGGTTTTCTCAGATAATGACATTAACAATCTTCAGGGTAGTGAAACGTGATCATGGAAACATTATTAGAATGGGACTATGTGGGGACCAGATAAAAAATGCAATTCTGGCCCAGATCTGGCTCACAATGAATCCAATAGTCCCACAGACCCATTTGGTGGCCATCTCCCCAGATCCTGAAAGTACAATTGCAATGGATATACTTGGTTATTGGCTTCATACCCACATTAGTTCCTTGGCCTTTGAGTTAAGAGCTATTGTGGTTAAGAAGGCAAAGTGAAAGTCTCTGAAACTCCCCCCTCCTTTCACCTGTCAGCCAAAATATGAAAACAAACCAATATCACAGCCTGAGGGAATTGACAGAAGTTAGTGATACCCTGTGGCATTAGGGGCCTGGACAGAAAATGGCAGAGGGAGAGTTAAGGGTGGGAAAGAGGGATTTAGGGATAGGGAATGAAAGGAGATCCATGTTCTGGAGAGAAAATGTTGTGGTGTTGTTAGGTGCCTTCGAGTTGGCTCTGACTCATAAAGACCCTATATACAACAGGCCTGGTCCTGTGCCAGCCTCACAATCCTTGCTATATCTGAGCTCATCATTGCAGCCACTGTGTCAATCCATCTCATTGAGGGTCTTCTTTTTCGCTGACCCTCCACTCTACCAAGCATGAAATCTTTCTCCAGGGAATGGTTCCTTCTGACAACTTGATGAAGTAGGTGAGATGAAGTCTGGCCATTCTCACTTCTGAGGAGCATCCCAGCTGCTGCACTTCTTCCAGGACAGATTTGTTGGTCTTCTGGAAGTCCATGGTACTTTCCAGTATTCTTCTCCAACAAATTATTATATTAATAATTTGAGGTATGTGCAACAGTTTGTAATAATAAGTGGGTGATACTTTGTAACACACATCAAAACATTATCATTATTATTACTGTATTATCACATTAAAGATGTTTTAGTGTATCTGGAAGTGTTCTTTTTATGCAAAGAAAGGTAAACTATATACTGTATACTAAGACAAACATTTTTACTAACATTAGATACAACCATACCAAACTGTTCTGAGTTATATACAAATTTGACTTACAGACAGAATTAGGAACAGAATGTGTTCATCATCCAGGGGCTTCTGTGTAAGTAAAATAAAATTAAAAAATAGATTGTGATGTATTAGAAAATAAACAACCACTAAATAGGAAAAGGTAATAAAAAGATAAAAAGTTGTGAGTCTAAAATACGAGAAATAAAATGTGAAGGCCTTTTATTAGCTGAAGTAAGAGGTCAAAACACATGGAGACATATTTTAAATTGAGATTAGGAATATTTGTCATGAACAAAAAGAAATAGGAATAAATCATGAAAGACTAAGTGGGAGTGAGAAGGCAAAATAAAGGTCTTAAGTCACATTTAAAAAGAAAAATTGAAGACACCCAGCACATGTAGGCAATGTGCAGTCCCTAGGACTGTGCTTGGATGTTGATTGTGGTAGTAAAGGTTATGTGTCAACTTGGCTGGGCCTGGTTTTGAGTGGCTGAGAATCTGGTTGTAGTTATTCTCCATGATGAGACTGGTAATCAACTCCATGGTAGAATCTACTTGAGCAGCTGAGTAGCTTCCTTAGGGATGTGGTCTTCTTCCGGTACATAAGAAGACAGTTTGAGAAAGTTCTTGAACTTTTTGACACATTTGGATCCTGCATGTAGCCGAGCCTTCATTCAGCTGTCTGCCATGTTGCCTCCCAATCTTGGGACTGTTTCTGGACTTGAACTAGTGGCCTGCATTGCTGCTTAATAATCTTGGGACTGTGCCATTTCACTTGTCAACCTCAGCAGCCAGTAGCAATCTGAGTTAAGAGAAGCTTCCAGTTTCATTGGGCCAAGAACAAGAAGCAGAGCTGAAGCCCAAGGTCACAGGCTTTTACCTTGTGTCCCTAGAGGTGGCACTCTGAATTCAGACTTCTAGCCTCCCAAACTGTAAGAGAATAAATCTGTTTGTTAAAGCCATCCACTTGTGGTATCTTCTGTTAGAGCAGCAATAGCGAACCAAAACACTAATTTATCCAGAGCTGAGAGCTCAGACCAGGAGCAAACACAAGACTGAGTTCCAGACTGACCAGTGGGTGGTAGCTGTCTGACCTGCATTTGGTCGAATAAAGCTTCTCATGGTCATGATCACATTCTAAATCAGTTTTCTCTTTAAACTTTTCTCCTCTACTTAAAAAGAACATTTAAATCCTCTAAAGAAAACTGATAAGGCAGTGGTAGTCCAGTGGTAGGTAGAATTCTCGTCTTCCATGTGGGAGACCTGGTTCAATTTCTGGCCAATATACCTTATGCACAGCTCCCACCCATTGGTCAGTGGAGGCTTGCATGTTTCTATGATGCTGAACAGGTTTCAGCGGAGCTTCCAGACAAAGATGGACGAGGAAGAAAAGCCATGGTTCCACCATGACATCCATAATTAAATAAAGTCAATAGAGAAAGAAGGCAGACTGGTGTGGGAAGACACAGGGAGAAAAAGGTAAGGAAAGAGGAGGCTTTTGGGGGAAGTAAAGAACCACAGTGGCAGATATGAGGCACAGATACTGGCTCTTAATGAAGTCTCCTATTGCAAGATTCCTCTCCATTGTATTAAATTCAGACATGCCTTCTCCTAAAGATCTGACTTGGGGCAAGTTTTTCCCCACCCTAACTCTTAGCTTTATTGCCCATAAAAAATGGGATGATAATACTCACCTCTAAACTAGAGTTGTTGGTAAGAATGAAGCCTCTGTCAAGGGCTGTTCCCACCAATACTTCATCACTGGGTTTTTCCTGGGCCCAGGTTTCCTTTTCCCAGCACCTCTCCTTCAGTCCCCTGCCTAGCTCCAACCTACCTCTGTCCTGCTGGCCCAGGAACCCAAGTTATTTTCCTTTTATCCTCAGGGCTCCCACTGTCTACTTTAATCTTTTTGGACTTCTTCTCACTGCTTTTGTGTGCCCTCAAGTCAATTTCTACTCATCACAACCCTATATGAATCTTCTCACTAAACTTTTAAACTCATTTAACAGTTTATATATCTGTATATAATGGAAAATATATGTGTAAGACATCCTAGTTGTGTAGTGGTTAAGTGTTTAGCTGCTAAACAGATGGTGGTTCTAATCCACCAATAGCTCAGTGGGAGAAAAGACCTGGTAATCTATTCTCATAAAGATTTCAGCCTAGGAAACCCTGTGGGGGCAGTTCCACTCTGTCCTATGGGTTACAATGAGTTGGAATTGACTCAACAGCACACAGCAACAACAAAATATATTTGTAAGAAAAATTGTTTGCTTTTTCAACATTCTTCACACATACAATTCAGTGACATTAGTTGTGTTTATCATATTTCAACCATCACCACTATCCATTTCCAAATTTCCCCATCATCTTGTGTTAGGGAGAAAAGACCACAAATCCAAAAACATCCTATAAAGACTCTTTATTAAACCTTAAACAGGACAAAGACAAAAACAAAGACAAAGGCATCCATAAAACCAAGCGTTTCAGAATTTAAGCTCTAAGGCATCTGCGTCTCTTGATCATGGATTTTATTTTAACCCCTTTGATCACACTGCAGTGCAGTGAATTACTTGGTATGGCTTTTCTAGCCATAGTCTCTGTAACTCCCACTAGATTACTGGGTTGCATCATGCAAATATGGTGTGTAGAACTCTGATGTTGAGATTGGTTAGTTTTGTCACTCTGCCACGCTTAAAATGAGCCTTCCTAGAGGCAGAGATCTACTTCCGTAGTGATTCTGCCTTGGAAACCCAAGGAGGGGTCACTATGAGTCGGGTCTGGCTCGACGGCACATAACAACAACAACAACAACAACAACGGCAGAGAGGGGCATCTCACTGCCATCAAGAAAGGAGAAGTGGAGGTGAAGTAGAGGGTGTCCTTGGACCTGAGACCCTGCACTGGACCTTCTTGGCAGACATGCCCGGCAGAGAGAGGTGCCCTGACAAAGAGAGACATTGCAGTGGAACCAAGGGGCACAAGACAGAGTGGTGGGCTTAGCTTACCCACAGAGCAAGAAAGCTTGGGCAGGAGGCTTGCTGAAGGAGTGGGGTGCACCTAGGTATACATATTGGCAGAGCTAAAAGAGCTTTCTAACACTTGCCCAAACAGGGCAGAGGCCAGGACTAGATGCCAACGCCCAGAGAGGTGTGCCTGAGGGCATAGCAGAGGGGAGACTGCCCTAATTGAAGGATTGTATCCTGAATGTGTTTCTGAACCTGAATTGTAGACTGTTACTTCCCTAATAAATCCCATAATTGTGAGTATTGTGAGTTCTGTGGAGCCATTGCAATGAAGTTTCAAACCCAGCGAAGTAGTGAATGCCATGGTAAGGACGGTTAGTGTCAGAAATGGTAAAAGGCTGGAGGGTGGCAGCATGTCTGATCTCATAAGAATAAGCCTTGGGCTGCTGATGGTGATTCTGTCTTCCTCTTGTGAAGTTACAGGAGGTCAGAAGATGCTGCCTCCGTGCTCTTTATGCACACACTTAGATTGGTGGGCTTTCTTCTGCGTGGATTGGTTGATGACTTCTTTTAATGGCTGCTTGTTTTAGGACAAGCTTTTCAGATGCCTGACACTATCCTTTCTGACAGCAAGGCACCACTGAATTTTTTCAGCATGCTTTACTTAGCACCCAGTCTTCAGTGATTATTTTATGAGGGTAAGTATGGAGGAGGGCCATATTGGCAGAACTGCTTGGCCTATACAAAAAAACCAAACTCACTGCCATCAAGACGGATGTAACTCATAGCGACCCCTCCTTGGATTTCCGAGGTGGTATCACTACGGAAGTAGATTGCTAATTTTCCTTCTGAGGAGTGGCTGGTGGGTTTGAATTACCAGCCTTCTGGTTAGTAGTCAAATGCTTTATTAGGTAGGCACTACACCACCAGAGCTCCTACTTGGCCTATAGTTAGGCTATAAATCTTAAAGTGGAGAGCTCAAGTCCATCTGTAGACTATATCTTGTCTACACACATGACTTGTTTCATGGACAATATATTAGCTTTCTGAGAAATTATTTTAGAAGTAACTTTCATATGTTTGATATTTCTAGTAATAATAATAATAATTACAATGAATATCATTAATCCAGTAAGTAGTGTAGATTAAAATACTAATGAGAAAATATGAAGAAAGGTTTTTTGGTTAAAACTCATGGAAAGGTTTACATACACAAATTTATCTTATCAATTAAGAAAACTTTAAGTGACAGAACAAAACTTGTTCAAAAACAACGAAGTTTAGGCCAAAAGCAATAATTTCAATAACATTCATTCACTAAGGGAAAGCTGTTTATCTTTAGACCCTAAAGGCATGTAAGACAAAAGCAGCTAATGGAAAAGTCTTACCAGCCAATAAAACCAACTTCAGACATAATGCAACTTCAAAAGCAATAAAGATTTAAACAAGTCCAATGGATTCAGGATTTGCATTCAGTAGAACAGGTGAGAGGTCTTGTTCTGTGACCTTGGCAAAGTTGTTGTTTGCTTCTACCCTCTAGGGAGTTAAAGTTTCAAGTTTAAGCTTCCAAATACTGGGCAAGCTCCAACTAATAGAGTGTACTGAATATAGAAGAATTTCTCTTTCCTGGCTAAACAAATAAACCTTAAAGAAAATACAAAAGAACATTTTCTTGTATCATTCTTTCTTAATAACAAAAAAGTAACACAAGACAGCAAAGACAATGAATGCTTCAATAGACAAGATAAATTGCCTTAGTTCCTTTTAAGCTGTGACCTAAAGTTTTATCACCTTCCAGTTTGGCTGCGTAAATATTGGTGAGGGGGACAACATTCAGTCTGTTCCAGTGGGGTTCTAATAAGTCCTTTAACCCATGTCTCCAAAATATTTTGGGGTGAAATCAGGGCCAGTACTTATTGGTTGGCATTTTTGCAAGACTATTTAAAGCCCAGGTGGCCTAAGGCATGAGACCTCCTGAAAGACCAAAAATAGAAGACAAACTTTCAGTTAAGAGTTGTAAAAGAGAAGTTCCGGCAAGATGGTGGACTAGGCAAAGGATTGCACAAACCCTCTTCAACAAAGAAAAGGGAAACCAATTAACACAGACACAGAAGATAATCGTGGATCCCTGAGCCTTGAAGGGAAGGATAAAGAATTGGACTAAACCCCAATTAGCAGAAGAATTTGCGTGAAAATACCAAAAAAAGGAGACATACGGAGCTGCGGTCTGACAG
>NW_006921826.1:2635715-2650305 GCF_000298275.1 Orycteropus afer afer | reverse complement strand
GGGTTTGAACCACCAGCCGTCTGGTTAGCAGGCAAGTGTCTTAGCCACTATGCTACCAGAATGTTTTATAGGTACCCTTTTATTAAGTCTTAAACAGAACAAAGACAAAAACAAAGAGAAAGACATCATCTGGATGAGGGAAAACGTTAGCATATACTCATTACAGAGGCTGATGGAATCCACTGAGTCACAATCATGGTATTCATGATATATGATAGAGAACAAAAGAAATAATTACAAGTCCACGATCGGTGGCAGGTCAATTCATTACTGTCATAGGTGGGACTACAGAAGATGGGAAAGGACTAAGATTGGAATGCGTATATAATCGCAGGTTAGGATTAGTTCTGAGGTTTTACTTACCTGGCTACATGGTGGTTGGGGTATGACTCACGATCATGCAATCCTGAGTCATAGTCATCAGCACCCTAAACTTAAATTAGATAAAAGCAAAACAAACAGACAAACAAAAAAACTCACTGCCATCAAGTAGTTTTTGATGCATAGAGACCCCCATTGGGTTTCCAAGGCTGTAAATAATTACAAAAGTAGACTGCCCTGTCTTCCTTCTGCAGCGCAGCTGGTGGGGTTTGAACCTCTGACCTTCTGGTTAGGAATCAAGTGTCTTATCCACTATGCCATAGAGCTCCTTAAATCAGATAACATGTATCTCATTGGCCATTTTGAGTAAATGCCCAGGAGAGTTACCTACTTTGTGTGAGCATTTTTTTGCATACTAGGTAGTATCTTTCAACTCTATGCTTCCTGAGGGCAAACTGCCCCTTTCTGGGCTTGCCCTGACTTGTCTAACTAAGCATGGCCACATTGTTGAACTCAATGGTCAACAAATATTGGGGAAATAACAAAGAGGTCAAATGGCACCTGAACTTATGTTAAGACTCAAGATGGAGTTAGGGCTCCCACTGTAGACTGCAGCCTTCCACGAACCAAGTGCTTTAGAATTTAAGCTCGAATGCAATACTTAACAGAAACTCAGTGTACCCTAAGCAGGGAGTTCCCTCTTTTCCTGTTCTATCACCTGTCCCTGCTAATCACTAATGAACTTTGGTCTCAATGTACATGCTTATCCCAAATATTTCATATAAGTAGGATCATACAATATCTGTCTCTTTCTGTCTGGTTTATTTCACTCAGCATAATGTTTTCAAGGTTCATCCTATACTAGGGGAGAAAAGACCCCAGATTCAGACTGGTTCAGTAGAGACACTTTTACTAAGCCTTGCACAGGACAAAGTCAAAACAAAGGCAATCATCCAGGATGAGGGCAACCATCAGCATGCACACAGTACAGAAAGCTGAATGAAGTCCCCTGAGTCATGGTCATGGGGCTAATTATATACGGTTGGGAAAAAAAGGGAATCATTACAAAATCATGACTGGTGGCAGATTGATTTATCACCATTGCAAGTGGGATTACAGGGAAAAGACCATAAGTGGGATACATACACTGAAGAAAGAAAAGGATTACAGGATTGGTTCTGGGCCTTGACTACCTGGCTAGGTGGTGGTCTGGATAGGCTGTGACTCATGACCATGCAGCCTGAGTCTTAGCCATAAAGTGGCTACCAAACAATACCAAGACCCCAACCTTAATTTAAATTACAAAAGGACACACTCAAGCAAGTTCCCTAGTTCCTTGTGTGAACATAATCTGTTTTCAACCACATTCTTCCAGAAGGCACACTGCCCCTCCCTAGGTTTGTCCTAGAACTTGTCTATGCATAGCCACAATGCTAGTTTAATGGTCAGAAAGAACCCAAATGGCATCTGACACTTATGTCAAGCCTCAAAATGGAGTTAGGGCTCTCACTGCAAACCACAGCCTTCCACAAACCAAGGGGCTTTAGAATTTAAGCTCTAGTACAATCCACAGCCTACCATGTATTAGGACTTGGTTTCTCTTTATGGCTGAGTAGCCCCCACACCCTTTTGAAGTATAATTCTGCAAGATACTTGAGAAAGCAACTAGATCTGGAGTCCAGAAACCCTAGGATTTTAAATCCAAATATTTCTGCCTTCTAGATGTTTGTCCTTGGACAAAGCATTCTCTGAGCATCTATTCCATCCCTTTTAAAATGTGCATAACAATATAAACCTTGCAGTGAGAACAGAGTGAGTACACTGGCTGGCTCTTCCTTTCTTTTTATGGAAATCATGATGGCTGGTCGTGAGCAGCTGTAAATTCCCATTTAACCTGATGCAAAAGTGTTGGCAAAGACTCTGAGACACGACCTTGTTTGTCTACTTTGAAAAACTTTCTTAAGAAAACATTAGGTATTAGGTAGGAGGCAGAGCTAATGACAAGGGAAAATTTAGCCATAATAAACTTCCCATGACTCAGCCACCCAGGGAAAAGTGATAAGGAACAGTTGGCTCCTATCTGAAGAAAGGAAAAACAAATGACACAATATTACAAGACTTCTACACTTAAGTATAGAATTAAGCGGGTTCTGGCAGAAAGAATGTGGGTTCAGATTCAGTTCTTGCCTTAATTGTCAAAACAGCGTCATTCCAATTTCTAGTTTTTTCTCTTCTATTTTTTACTTACTTCCTAGGATATGTTATAAATCTCTAGGCCAACAGGGGGGAAAAAAAAGACTAGAAGAACTTGGGCAGGCCGGGAGGGTAGGATCTGATGGTCATCCTCACTTTGGCCACCTCTCTCTGTTGTCTCTCACAGGAAATGGTTTCACTTGCCCTCTCCAGTGTGGGTGACACCTTATAAAGACAATGACACCATTCACCAGGAATGTGCCACTTGAAGTGAGAACTCACCCTTGTCCTTCCTCTGAGCCATGACAAACTTTTATTTTGGCAAAACGGCTGATTTGCCAATCTGCGGTAGGAAAGATTTCACTGGGAGGGGTGGGGAGAATGGTCTCTCCAGTACATCCTGGGGAGGTGGTAGTGGTGGTGTTATTACTGAAATAACTCAAAATCAAAACAAAAAATAAACCCATTGCTGTCAAGTTGATCCCAACTCATAGCAACTCGGTAGGAAAGAGTAGAACTGCCCCCTAGGGTTTCCAAGGCTGTAATCTTTACAGAAGCAGCATGTCCCATCTTTCTCCCATGGAAAGGCTGATGGATTCCAACCCCTGAACTTCTGATTAGCAGCCGAATGCTTTAACTGCGATGCCACCAATAACTCAAAACCCAAACCCACTGCCATCCAGTCAATTGCGACTTTAGCAACCCCCACTGGGTTTCTAAAGCTGTAAATCTCCACAGTAGATCGCCTTATCTTCCTCCCATGAAGCAGCTGGTGGGTTTGGAGTGCTGACCTTCTTTCTGGTTAGCAGCCAAATACCTGACCCATAACGCTACCAGAGTTCTTTGCAATAACTCAAGAATCGCTTTATTGTAAATCGGCTTCCCCAGAGGAAGGGCAAGGAGGTGAGGCCAGTCCTAGAGTTTCTAGCATAGTAACCTCCCTGAAGCGCTTTGTTCTTTTTGGCTCAGTCCAAATAAACAGGCACTTTTCCGGTAGCACTAAAAACGGGTCACTTTGAGACTTTGTTTTGCAGATTTGGTTTCAGAATCTGCTTCTGTAGTTGAGGCTCCCTGCCTGCAGGTGGCACCAGTGCACCATTGTCGCTTACTGAGTCTGCCCTGAGAGAATAGCAAAAATAGTTTCTCCCCCATCCAATGCGTTTGAACAAATTGCCAGCATGAATCTTCCTAGTGATAAAGTTTCTTCTCTGCTCAAGTTTTTCAATGCCTTCCTACTATCAGCTGGATAAAGCCGAACTAACAGTGGCCTCAGAGTCCCTGGGCAGTGCAAATGGTTAATGTGCTTGGCTATTAACAGAAAGGTTGAAGATTTGAGTCCATCTGTAGCATAGGCACCTTGGAAGAAAGGCCTGGTGATCTACTGAAAGATCAGCCACTGAACCCCTGTGGAGCACAGTTCTACTCTGACACCAATGGAGTCACCTTGGCAACGTTGTTTTTCTTTTTCTTTAGCAGTAGCCTCAGCTTTAGATGAAGCTGAGATTCAGTTTCATCTGAACAAGCAGGATGATGGAAAAGCTGAGGCTTTTTGACTGGGGTAGTGGGGAGGAGGTGTGTTCTGGGAGAAAAAACTCAAGCAACAAAAACAATGAACTTGAGGTCCTCCCAAAACAGGGCAGGGCCTTCATGGACTTATGTCCTTGGAGAGAGGTGTTGCAGGCAGGAATGAAAGGGTTTGCTTTCATGCAGGATATGGGGACACAGAATGGGAGAGAAAGAGGGCTTTCTCCTTTACTTCTATACAAATATAGCATGACTCCAGGCAGGTCAACAGCAGCTGTGACTGTGGTGAGTAGCAGCCCTCAAAAGCCTTCATGAGCAATGAACAATGAAGAGGGCCAGAGCAAAAGAACAATAGAAGACTCTGGAGAAAGAAGCTCTGATGGTGCAGTGCCTAAGGCATTTGATTGCTAACCAGAAGGTTGTTGGTTCAAACCCACCAGCCACTCCACAGAAGGAACATGGGACAATCTACTTCTGTAAAGATTTACTGCCTCGGAAACCCAATGTGGGTCACTATGAGTCAAAATCGAAGACAAACCCTGAGGACCTCCACAAATACTTGAAGATGATTTTACAAATTCCACCACCACCAGTTGCTATTGAGTTGACCCTGATTCATGGCAACCCTATGTGTGTCAGAATAGAACTGTGCTCCACAGAGTTTTCAATAGTTGATTTTTCAGAAGTAGTTCGATAAGCCTTTCTTCTGAGGTGCCTTTGGGTGGACTCAAACCTGTAACTTTTTAGTTAACATCTGTTGTTGTTGTTGTTATGTGCTGTTGAGTCAGATTCAACTCCTAGGACCCCTCCTTGGGTTTCCGAGGCAGTATCACTACGGAAGTAGCTGGTGGGTTAACATCAGTGCCTAAGGCACTTGACTGCTAACCAGAAGACTGGCGGTTCAAACCCACCAGCCACTCCTCGGAAGGAAGATAGGGCAATCTACTTCCATAGTGATACTGCCTCAGAAACCCAAGGAGGGATTGCTATGAGGCGGGTCTGACTCGACAACGGCACACAACAACAATAAGGAGATTGGGTTAGTGTTGTTGCTGGGATCCCATTAGCACTTACATGTTGGAAAGACAGGGTAGCCAAGCAACTTATCATCTAAATGGGAACGTTATTATGATTGTTTTTTTTTCTACCACTGCTTTCAAGTTGATTCAAACTCATAGCAAGCCCCACCGGGTTTCCGAGGGGGTGAATCTTTGTGGAAGTAGACTGTCCTGTCTTCCTTCTGCAGAGTAGCTGGTGGGTTTGAACCGCCAATCTTCTGGTTAGCAGTCACAGGCCTTAGGCACTATGCTACCAAAGCTTCTTTTCCCTATTCATTAACAGTCACTTACAGAGCTCTGGTAGTGTAGTGCCTAACGGATGTGACTACTAAACAGAAGGCTGGCAGTTCAAACCAGCCAGCCACTCCTCGGAAGGAAGATTGGGCAATCTATTTCTGTAGAGGCACCACCTCGGAAACCCAAGGAGGGGTCTCTATGAGTTGAATTGACTTGATGGCAGTGAGTCTTTTTGTTGTTGTTGTTAGGGTCTACAATTTTTTTAAAAAATAATATTTTATTGTGTTTTAGATGAAACTTTACAGAGCAAATTAGGTTCCCCTTTAACAATTTTTATACATATTGTTCTGTGACATTGTTTATAATTTTCCCAATATGTCAGCATTCTCGTTATTTCCATTGATCTAAGTTCCCTTCCCCTCCTTGCCTTCTTATCTTTGCTTTTGGGTAAATGCTGACTGATGGTTTGGTCTCATGTAATTAATGGTTTAAAGGAACACATTACTCAGGGGTTATATTGTTTATTTTATAAGCCAATCTCTTATTTGGCTGAAAAGTAATCTACAGAAATGGCTTCAGTCCAAGTTCAAAGGATATCTTAGGGCAATAAGCTTTGGGGATGGCCTTAACTTTTTTGGTCACTTTTCAGTTCTCATTGTAAATATGAAGCCAGCACTTCAGTCTTAAAGGCTTAGTCAAAGCAGCAGCAGGGAAGGTCTGGTCTTTCCCTTTGCTTCTCATTCACTCACTCTACTATTTCTATCTTCTTCACTGTTGGGTAGGGATGGGATGAGAGCACATGATGGCAATTTTGATAATGAAAAGGGGTACCAATAATAATTTTGCTGGGGCAACTGGCATAAACTGGAATGTTCTCCACAAAGTTGGGAAGTAGACCATCCTTTAAAACCTGAGTAATCAGATCTGCTTCAATAATTCCTTTTAGAGGATCAGCACAAGGCTGTTCCCTATGAGGTAGAAGTTAAAGATGTCCCCCAAATGTCCAGCTTTTCCAAACTGCTGTACAACTCTTGTCATCTCTAACATCAACTCTTCCTCCTCTCCTCAATATCCTCCCTCCTGTCTTTGGTTTCCGGATTTGATTTCACTGTAATGTCTCACAGAACTCATGAACTGCCAAGGAAAAAGTTCATGCAGTTTTGGAGGCTAGCAAGTCCCAAATCCATGCATCAGCCATCAGTTTGGAGGATTCTCCTCACTCATGTGGTTGCAGAGGCTGATGAATCCCAAATGGCAGGTCACATGACTGGCTGCCCTCTCAAGTCCGAAGAACTGAGGGTGAGATGATGACAAACCAGATGCAGGATCCAGAGCAAGAGAGTGAATTTTGCCAGAGCATTCACATATATATCCTCAAGGAAACTAAAAGTGATGACTAAGTCATACCCTCCAGCAAGGCAGGACTCAAGGTCCATCCCACCCTGATCCTGCCTCATCAACACAACAGACAAGCTACTCAAAATGGGACCATAACCACAGGCATAAACAAACAAACAAATAAAAAAAAAACAACTCACTGCTGTCCAGTCGGATCCAACGACCCTTCCTTGGGTTTCCGAGGCAGTATCACTACTGAAGTAGATTGCCCAACCTTCCTTCTGAGGAGCGGCTGGTGGGTGTGAACTGCCAGCCTTCTGGTTAGCAGTCAAATGCCTTAGGCACTATGCCACCACTGCCTCCAAATATATATAACTTCTATTTACTTCTTTCAGATGAGAAAATGTTACATGTCATATTGCTTAGGAAGCATAAAACTCCATGTGCTTCTTTGATCAAATGATGCACATTTTTAATCTTTCTTTAACCTTCTTTTTGAAAACTCAATTTTATCTTTCTATTTTTCCTGTTTAACTCTCTGATAAAGGCCTACTTGCAACATGTTTCTAGTTTCCTAATGTGATCATCCCTAAAAACGACATTAGATATGAACTTCTTTATGCCCTCATTTTGGATATTTACTTGTAGTCAGGATCCCTTAAAGTTTAAATAGTCATTTAACTTCTAGTTCAAAATGGAAATTATGAACAGCAAATTACACTGGCATCCCTGAAGGGCCCAGTACTCCTGTGATGAATAGCTTCTCCTCTCTGACTATAAACATTTAATGGATAGAACATTTCAGCTTAAGGCAGAAACTATTTTTTTATGTTAAATATAAATGTGGGCACTTGCACATGCAAATTCATAATGAGTAAGAAGTTGACTAAAAGGAAATAGAGCAACCGGGAGCTGACAAGTTGGCTTTCAGGATAGGTGGGAGAAGTGAAGTGTGAACAAGAGAAATGACTCAAAATCAGCTTAAGTGCTGAGGAGACAGCAGTGAGTTTAGAATGAGACTACTGACAAGTAAGGTAGTTTGGATACTTTGGAAAGACAGTGATTCAAGAGATATTGTGAGGATCACGGAGACCAGAGAGCACCTGCTTTGAGTGTCAAGCAGGCAATTGCCTGAGAGTTGTGGATTCAATCAGGGGATTGAACACAGAGGGACAGCTGGAGACAATCTAGATTCAGAAGCATGAATTTTGGTCCTGACTCTGGTAACTGACCATGAGCCAAAACCCAAACCAAACCCACTATCATTGGATAATTCCAACTGACCATGAGTTACTATAATTTTCTTGATCCAGTGTTCTCCTCAATGCCTAATAGAAGGTTAGACTAGATCAACAGTTCTCAACTTTACGATTAAAATCACCTAGGGAGCTTTTAAAACATACCATGTCTGGGCTCCATGCCTGAGATAATTCTGATCTAATTGGTGTGTGGTGGGGCATAGGCATTGTATTGGTTACCTATTGCTGCTCTGACAGAAGATACCAGAAGTGCGATGGCTTGAACAAATGGAGTTTATTCTCTTACAGTTTGGAGGCTTTAAATTGATCTCGAAGTGCCAGGCTCTAGGTGCTGGGTGAAAGCTGCTTTTGGTAGATCCCACCATGGAGTTGATTGCCAGTCTCATCATGGGGAATAACTACCACCAGCTGCCCAGCCACTCAACCAGGCCCAACCAAGTTGACACACAACCTTAACTACCACAATTCCACCCCTTGTGAACTTGGCATCTGTATAGATCTTCAGTGGGTGATATCTGTACAGATCTCCTTCACTGGGTGGCTCCAGTCCCCTAGTTCCTCTGAGTAGTGACCTCACCTCCTTGGCCTGGTGGGCCCCATTCCTCTCCCTCTTGGGCATGGTAGCCCTACTCCTTCTCTCTTGGGCAGCATCTATGGCTCCATCCCAATGGCTCACATGAACGAGCAGCCCCACACTCCAGAACCAAGTTGGTGAAGGTCTACCTCTTTGAAACCTAGGGCGCTGTGGTGGTTCCACCCTCTAAGACCATGGTCCTACCCTTGAGGCTGAGACAGTTCTGCTTCCCATTTCCTTGGTCTCTCTGCATCTGCTAATTAATGCCCAAGGGCAACCCACTCCTCCAGGACTCTTCCTGCCCAAAGGACACTTAGCTTTCTTGCCCTGTGGGCTGGCCAATCTGCTATTCCATTTCACACCACTCTCTTCTACCAATTAATGCTCGAAGGCAACCCACTCCACCTGGAAGCTACCTACCCAATAGCATCCAGCTTTCTCCTCTGTGGGCTGGTAAGGCTGTTGCTGTCTCATGCCAGTCTCTGGGCTCTGCTCCTACTGCCTCTCATACCATATGCCAGGGTTTCTCTGCCAGATTCCCGGGTCAAGGACACACTCCACTTCTGTTTCCACATTTTAGGCATCTGTCAGAGCAGCACCCCATTCCTAGTATCATATTCTGTATTGGTTACCTAGTGGTGCTCTGACAGGATACCACAAATGGGATACTTGAACAAACAGGAGTTTATTCTCTTACAATTTGGAGGCTTTAGGTCTGAGTTCAAAGTGCCAGGCTCTAGGGGCTGGGTGAAAACCCCTCAACCTTGGGCTTCAGCTCTGCCTCCTGCCCCCAGCCCACTGATGCTACAGGCTTTTCGTCACTCATACAGCTGCTGGCTGCTGAGGCTGACAAGCCCAAGCTTGACAAGTAAAAAAGGCACAGTCCTGAGTTACCAAACCACATGGCAGGCAATTAATTCAAGTCCATTGAAAGTCCCAAGGTCGGCAGAGCACAGCAGGCTGCTGAACAATGATACAGCTACATGTAGGGTTCGAAAGTGCCATAAGCTAGAGACTAGTCCCCAAGCGGCTTCTTATATACAGGAAGCAGACCACATACCTAAAGCAGCTATTCAGCTGCTTGTAGTAAATCCCAACATGGAGGTGATTGCCAGTCTCATCCTGGGGAATATCTAACACCAGCTGCCCAGCCACTCAACCAGGCCCAGCCAGTTGACACACAATCTTAACTACAACAGGGATGGATTTATTTAAACTGTTTTTATTGATATATATTTCACATACCATAAAATCCAGCCACTTAAAATGTATAGTTCAATGGGTTTTAGTATATTCATGGAGTTGTGCAAATTCATGACAATTGTAGAATATTTTTACTCTAAAAAGAAACCCATTAGCAGTTGTCCTCATTTTCCCCTCCTCCAACCCCTAGGCAACTACTGATTTACTTTCTGTTTATAGGGATTTACCTATTCTGGACATTTCATATAAATGGAATCATTTAATATGTAGTCTTTTGTGACTGGCTTCTTTCACATAGTATAACATTTGCAAAGTTCATCCATGTTGTAGCATGTATCAGTATTTCATTCATTTTTATTGCTGAATAATATTCTATTGTATGAATATAGTACATTTTAGGCATTTTTGGAAGCTTCAGGAAGTTCTAACATGCAATCAGGATAAGAAACATTGTCGTTAATTGCTGTCTTAGTTGTCTACTGCTGCTATAACAGAAATAGCATGGGTGGGTGGCTTTAACGAACAGAAATTTATTTTCTCATAGTTTAGAGGCTACAAGTCCAAATTTAGGGTATCGGCTCTTGGAGGAAGTGTTTCTCTCTGTAGGCTCTGATGGAAGGTCCTTGTCTCTTTAGCTTCTGCTTCCTGATTCCTTGGATTACTTGGATTCCAAGGAACCAGGAAGCAGAAGCTGAAGAGACAAAGACCTTCCTCTGGAGGCAACAGAGAGAGAAAAGCTTCCCATAGGGCCAGCATTTCTAGCTTCCGAAACTGTGAGAAAATAAATTTCTGATTGTCGGAGCCACCCGCTTGTGGTATTTCTGTTAGAGCAGCACTGGATAACTAAGACACTTGTCTGTAGTAAAGTTGGCTGGTGCATTCTAAGGAGCTGGTGATGGTGTGAGGCTGCTGATGGCTCACTGAGAAAAGGAAGACAGAGAAGGTGGAGGAAGCAGCAAGTCAGAGCCCTAGGCAGAAGAGATGCCTTGTTCAATCTCTGTGGTGAGGAGGCCATGAGGTGAGTCCTGCACCCTTTTTTGGGTTGGAAAAGAAAAGGTGAAGAAATTGCTTTCAAAACCTGAAAATGATTCCAAAAAGTTCAAGAGGTGCCTTTTTTTATAAAAGACAGATTTAGTTGTGAAGGCATCAGAAGAAATCCAATGGTCGAGCTGTGCACAATTGCCCCTGTGCTGACTTCCTTTCCTACTGCCTTTGCCTCACCCTTTTGGCCTATTGTCCACTCAGCAGAAGACCCCAACAGGGCTCTTGCCAATTAGGTTGGTTCCAACCCAATGAAATTACTATTCACTGAGTAAGAAAAGATGGTTGCACCTGTTCCCATTCCGTTCAGAATTTTTATTGCACCCATGGGTGTTTCAGCAGCTGTTCAGACAATTAATGGAAAGTGGGTTAATACTTCTGTCTTTGTTTATTTTATTTCTTTTTTTTACCTGCAAAATAACTGAGTGATTTTCAACACTACCACAAAGCAAGAGAAAAACAGATGACGGCACAGGACTTTCAAATGTAGTGATAAAGACACTTCATATTCTGGTGCAGTGTAGTAAATTACCTGGTATGGCTTTTCTGGCCATAAGTCTTTGTAAACTCCATGATGGAATTTGCTGTGAGCAACTGAGAAGCTCCTGATTGTAAAAGTTATCCACCTGGGGTATTTCTGTTGGGAGTGGCAAGGAGCAATGTTCTGGGAAGTTCTCTCTCAGGTGCTTAGAATGTTATGATTGGTTAGTTTGGCCACTCTGCCAGGCTCAAAAGGAGACCTCCTAGAGGCAGAAGAGGTCTCTCTGCTGGCTGAAAAGATGAAAACATACTCCTGAGAGACACACGCTGCTGAGAGAGACACCGAGAGACATGCATTGCTGGGAGAGTAGCTGAGAGAGACTGTTAGCTGAGAGATGGTGGACTAAGAGAGACTGAGTGTTTTTCCTGAACTTGAATTGTAGCCTGGTGCTTCCATAATAAACCTTAATAAATCTGTGAGTTCTGTGTGGCCACTGCAATGAATTATCAAACCCAGCAGAAAGGTGGTGAGTGCTGCGGGAGGAACAGTTGGTGTCAGGGTTAGTGAAAGGGCTGGAGGGAGTCAGCATGTCTGGCCTTGCAGGAATAGGCCTTGGACTATTGATGATGATTCTGTCTTCCTCTTGTGGGGGTTAGAGGAGGTCAGAATATGTGGCCACCCTGCCCCTTTAGCATCTGGTGTTATGAGAAAGGACCCTGCTACCAATTCCCCCACCAACTTCTTCTCCATTCAGCAGTCCTAGTGATCTTTGTAAAATATAAATCAGATACTGTTTTTTTCCTTCCCCCAACTTAAAATACCTTAGTGTCTTTCCCACACTTCAGATGAACTCAAAACACTTCAGATGAACTCAAAACACTTAACCTCCTTGAGAAGTTATGCATGATCTTGCCCCAGCCTGCTGGAGCCTCATCTCTCATGGCTGTTCCTCATTGAACTGCAGCCACTAAGCCTTTCTGTTGATAAAGCACAGTGGCTTTTCCTTACTTCAGGATCTTAGCACTTGCATTTCCTTCTCTTTCCCCATCCAGTGTACATGTAACCTCTGGACTCAGCTTTCATGTCTCCCTCAAAAAAACTCTTCTCTGACCCACCTCTTGTCTGTCAGTTTGTCATACTGTGGTGACTTGTGTGTTGCTGTGAGGCTGGAGGCTATGCCACCGGTATTTCAATAATAGCATAGTGAACAGGTTTCAGCAGAGCTTCCAGACTAAGACAGACTTGGAAGAAGGAAGAGTCCATCCACTTCTCAAACAACTGGCCAGTGAAAACCTTCTGAATAGCAGTGAAACACTGTCTGGTATATTACTGGAAAATGTTATGAATAGCCCTGAAACATTGTTCAATATAGTGCCAGAAGACGAACCCTTAAGTTGGAAGGCAATCAAAATATGACTAGGAGAGTGCTGCCTCCTCAGAGTAGAGCAGATCTTAATGATGTGGATGGAGAAAAGCTTTCAGAACCTCCATTTGCTGCTGATGTGGCTCAACTTAAAATGGGAAGAAACAGCTGCAAACATCCATTAATAATTGGAATATGGAATGTACAAAGTATGAATCTAGGAAAAATGGAAGCTGTCAAAAATGAAATGGAACACACAAAGATTGATATCCTAAGCATTAGTAAGTTGAAATGGACTGGTTTTAGCCATTTTGAATCAGACAGCCATATGATCTACTATGTCAGGAATGGCAAATTGAATAGGAATGGTGTAGCATTCAACATCACAAAGAATGTTTCAAGATATGTCCTGAAGTACAACGCTGTCAGTGATAGGGTAATAGCCATACATCTACAAAGAAGACAAGTTAATACTACTATTATTCAATTTTATGCACCAACCACCAAAGCCAAAGACAAGGAAATTGAAGATTTTTACAAACTTCTGCGGTCTGAAATTGACCAAACATACAATCAAGATGTGTTGATTATCACTGGTGATTGCAAAAGTTAGAAACAAAGAAGAATCACTGATAGTACAAAAATATAGCCTTGATGATAGAAATGATGCTAGAGATTGCATGATAAAATTTTGCAAGACCAACCACTTATTCATTACAAATAATTTTTTTCAACAACACAAATGATGGCTATACAAGTGGACTTCACCAGATGGAGTACACAGGAATCAGATTGAGTGCATCTGTGGAAAGAGGCGATGGAGAAGTTCAATATCTTTAGCCAAAACAAGGCCAGGAGCTGACTGTTGATCAGACCATCCACTGCTCATATGCAAATTCAAGTTGAAGCTGAAGACAATTAAAACAAGTCCATGAGAGCCAAAATATGACCTTGATTATATCCTTCCTGAATTTAGAGACCATCTAAAGAATAGATTTGATACATTGAATACCAATGACTGAAAACCAGAAGAATTGTGGGATGACATCAAGAACATAATCCATGAAGAAAGTAAAAGGTAATTCAAAAGACAGGAAAGGAAGAAAAGACCACAATGGATGTCAGAAGAGACTCTGAAACTTGCCCTTGAATGGAGAGTAGCTAAAGCAGATGGAAGAAATGACAAGATAAAAGAGCTGAACAGAAGATTTCAAAGAAAGCTTGAGAAGACAAAGTCAATTATTCTAATGAAATGTGCAAAGACCTGGAGTTAGAAAAACAAAAGGGAATAACACGCTTGGTGTTTCTCAACTGAAAAACTGAAGAAAAAATTTCAGCCTTGAGTTGCAATATTTAAAGATTCTATGGGCAAAATATTGAATGATGCAGGAAACATCAAAAGGAGATGGAAGGAATACACAGTCACTGTACCAAAAAGAATTGGTTGATGTTCATCCATTGCAGGAGGTGGCATATGATCATGAACCAATGACCATTAAAGGAAGAAGCTAAAGCTACACTGAAGAAATTGGCAAAGAACAAGTATCCATGCATTGCTGCAATACCCGCTGAGATGTTTCAACAAAGAGATTCATACTGGAGGCACTCCCTCGTCTATGCCAAGAAATTTGGAAGACAGCTATCTGGACAACTGACTGGGAAAGATCCATATTTTTCCCCTTTCCAAAGAAAGGTGATCCCACAGAATGTGGAAATTGTTGAACAATGTTATTAATATCACACACAAGTAAAATATTGCTGAAGATAATTCAAAAATTGTTGCAGCAATATATTGACAGAGAATTACCAGAAATGCGAGCTCAGAAGAGGACTTGGAATGAAGGATATCATTGCTAATATTAGATGGATCTTGGCTGAAAGCAAAAAATACCAGAAACATGTTTACTTGTGTTTTATTGACTATGTGAAAGCATTCAATTGTGTGGATCATCACACATTATGGATAACATTGGGAAGAATAAGAATTCCAGAACACTT
>NW_006921826.1:2616890-2618060 GCF_000298275.1 Orycteropus afer afer | reverse complement strand
CCTTTTGAGAAACAGCTTTTAGCTTGTTACTGGGCTTTAGTAGAGACTGAACGCCTAACCATGGGCTAACAAGTGACCATGAGGCCTGAGCTGCCCATCATGAACTGGGTGTTGTCTGACCCATAGAGTCATAAAGTTGGATGTGCACAGCAGCACTCCATCATTAAATCAAAGTGGTATATCAGAGATTGGGATAGAGCAGGACCTGAAGACTCAAGTAAGTTGCATGAGGAAGTGGCCCAAATGCCTATGGTCTCCACTGCAGTCTCATTACCTTCCTTCTCCCAGTCTGCACCTAAGGCCTCATGGGTAGTTCCTTATGATTAGTTGACTGAGGAAGAGAAAACTCGTGCCTGGTTTACAGATAGTTCTGTGCGATATGCAAGCACCACTCAAAAGTGGACAGCAGTAGTACTGCAGCCCCTTTCTGGGAGTTCCTTGAAGGACAGTGGTGAAGGGAAATTCTCTCAATGGGCAGAACTTCGAGCCATGCATCTGGCTGTTCACTTTTCCTGGAATAAGAAATGACAAGATGTGTGATTATATACAGATTCATGGGCTGTGTCTAATGGCTTGGCTGGACGGTCTGGGACTTGAAAGGAGCATGATTGGAAAATTGGTGACAAAGGTATATGGGAAAGAGGTAGATAGGTAGATCTCTCTGAATGGGCCCAATGAGTAAAGATATTGGTGTCTTATGTGAATGTCCACCAAAAAGTGACCTCGGCAGAGGAGGACTTTAACTATCAGTGGAAACCAGACATCCTTTTCCCCCAGCTACTACTGTCATTGCTCAATGGGCTCATGAACAAAGTGGCCATGGTGACAGGAATGGAGATTATACATGGGCTCAGCAACATGGACTCCCACTTAGCAAGGCTGATTTGGCTACCACCACTGCTGAGTGCTTGATCTGCCAGCAGCATAGACCAACACTGAGTCCACGATACAGAACCATTCCTCACGGCAATCAGCCAGCAACCTGGTGGCAGGTTGATTACATTGGACCACTTTCATCATGGAAAGGACAGTGTTTTGTTCTAACTGCAATAGATACTTATTCTGGATATGGATTCACCTTCCCTGCACACAATGCTTCTGCCAAAACTATCATCTATGGACTTACAGAATGCCTTATCCACCATCATGGTATCCCACACAGCATTGTTG
>NW_006921826.1:2614666-2616165 GCF_000298275.1 Orycteropus afer afer | reverse complement strand
GACCAGCTGAGGTGCTTGCTGAGGGCAAGGGAAATACAGAATGGGTGGTGGAAGAAGGTAGCTCTGAGTATCAGCTAAGACCACGTGACCAGTTGTAGAAATGAGGACTGTGATTGTTGTATTTCTTCATTGTATATGTGCATCAAATATTTTTGTTTCCTTTTGTTATGAATTGTGAAATGTAAGCAAAGTTAATGTGTTTAGGTTGTACATGTGTTAGTGTATCATGTTAGGTATAAATATGACTTTATAATTGTCCTTATTTTGAGATTATGTATGGTTAACAAGATGTGTACAACTTCCAAGTTGACAAGGGGTGGACTGTGATAGTTGGAGCTGTGTATCAACTTGGCTGGACCATAATTCTGTGTGGTTTAAGCAATTGTGATGTGGGTTTTCCCAGTGATGGGATCAGATGCATGTTTTCAGCAGCCAATCTGTTGAAAGGGAGTTTTTCTAGGGGTCTGGCCTGCTTCCAGTATATTTATGGACATCCTGGGAAAAGAGACACTCTTCTATGGATTGAGATTCTGTTGTGCTGCCTACAACTGTCCATGAGTGAACAATCCATCATTTGGCCTGGAGATCTTGGATTTGTCATTCGTTGGAGTCAACAGCTGGTGTACTGCCTGCCAGCCTTGAGCTCCTCAGCCCCTGCAGCTGTGTGAGTCAGGAAAAGCCTCCAGCTTGACGTTTGATCCAAGACTTGGGACTCGCCAACTTCTATAAGTGTGTGAGCCATTTTCCTAAGATAAATTTCTCTTTCTCTCTCTCTATATAAGCTTTACTGATTTTGTTTCTCTTGAGAACCCAGGATAACACACCAGGAGACCATTACTTCTGACCTGTTGGCTACAAATTCAGGGAGTCCCTCTCCCCACATGATGCCAGCCATGAAAACACAGGTGTCTATCCCTTCTTTTAATCTGCTGGCTTCCACTCCCTCAGCTTTGATAATTGACTAGAATGGGCTTATTGAATTCATGGAAAGCAGTATCCTTACAATTACAGTTTTATCATAGCAAAAAAGATACAACTCAAGATGAACATAAAAAAGGAGACTCACAGGACTATGTCTGGGAGGGTCATCAATGTGGAGCTTCTGTGTCCCCAAAAAAGCATGTCACCCTCTACAGTACCAATGTCTTTTGTAAACCAGGAAGCTCCTTGAGCTTCCCTGTTCAGAGCTTCATTACATAGGCATGTCTGATTGAATCATGCACTGCCCAATCCCTGCCCCAGGTTGGCTGATACTAATTGCCATTTTTCTGGCCTAGCTGGACTCCATTTAAGTCATTTTATTAGCGTCAACCCTAACATGTAGTCTGGAAGCCTTTTAAAACAACAATAACAACAACAACAACAACAACAACAAAACCTGGAAGCCCCTTAGGTAACAAATAAACTTCAATCATTTGGGACATTCCAAGGTTTTAGAGGTCAACACTCAGGAACCAAGGACAAAAGCCAAATTCTTTGGGTAAATTATGTTATTTACC
>NW_006921826.1:2611668-2613696 GCF_000298275.1 Orycteropus afer afer | reverse complement strand
ACCCCTCCTTGGGTTTCCAAGGCAGTATGACTACAGAAGTAGATTGCCCCATCTTCTTTCCGAGGAGTGGCTGGTGGGTTTGAAATGCCAGCCTTCTGGTTAGCAGTCAAGTGCCTTAGACACTACACTACCCTACAGCAGCTATAGAAAACTAATACAAAGGCTCTTTGGACCTAGAATTGGGCAGAACCAGGTTAAAATCCCAGTTCAGACATTTATTCCTCATGCTGCACAAAGAAGTCACTTAAATTTTGAATCAGTTTCTTTGTCTAAAAATAGGAGTACAAATTCCCACTTTGGAGGATTGTTGTTAGGATTGAATGGGATGTTACATATGAAAATCCCAGTCCAGAGCCTGGCTTATAGGGTATAGCACATATTGTTAAACTTGACTGTAAGGTAGCACTTCCCTTTATTTTCAAAGAAAATTTATGGTGAACAATACTAATAAAAAGGAATTATTGGTACCATAAAGAACATGTTTTTGAAAACAATCAAATAAAAAATAAGTAATAAAATAAAAAACAAGTAAGACAGATGCATTGTAGAAAGACACACACACATACACATACACACCCCCCTGAGGAGTACTTTTTATTTTCCCCTCTTCTGGTCTTTCTCATATGTGCATTCATTTATCCAACATTTATCACGTACCTGCAAAGTATCAGGTCTGGGATGCTAAGATGAAAGACAGTCCTTGGACTCCAGAAGATCATCATCTAATGGAAGAGAGAAATACAACTAGACTGGAAAAATACACTGCATTTATCTGCATGGTACATGGGGAGGGGGGAGAAGCTCCCAATGTGTCTAGAAGAGTCAGGGAGAGGCTTCAGAGGAGGCTGGGCTTTGTTGATACTTAAAGAATCAGTGGCCTTTGCTTGAGGACTGAGGGGCAAGGATCATGCTTGTACCAAAGTGAGCCAAGAGGACTGTGTTGTCTGGCCAACCAGCCAGTCAACCTGGACTCCCAACTCCCTTCAACAAACTCAACTTTCGGTAGGCCAGAAGCTTCCTCTGTTTCCCCACTTCTTAACCCTGCAAGGGTCTGCTACTTTCCCCAGATGGCTCCTGTAAACACCTGCACCCAAGTCTTGGCTGCCTGGCACTAAACCACCTGAGCATTTCTCCACCAACAAAATGATTTTCTCAAGCTTGCTCTTAAAACAGGTGAGGAGCAATGGCTCTCTGGAGTGCCCTCTGCACCTAGGCCCTCCCATGTCTATCTTTGTGGGGATTGGAGAAACATGTCTGCTGACTCTTGACATATGGAAGTTTCCCTTTTCTCCCCAAAAGCCTATTTCTTAATCTATAGGACAATGTCTAGGGACACTGGAATTTTCCCTGTGCCACCTCACACAACAGGGCCAAGGTAGGAAAGTGAATTTGCAAAGGCAAAAATGAGAGAGCAGGGATGTTTGGGAGACATAAGTAGCTTCAAATGATATTGTCGGCTATGCTAAGGAGTGTAGATATTTCTCATGTAAATTTTTACTGATCCATTCTTCAAATATTTATGAAGTCTTACTATGCTCCAGGAATTCTGCTAGATATTGGAGGTGAGAAAGTGCATAAACAGGTAAATAAATAAGTCAACAGGCTAACTGGAATTGTGATAAGTACTACAAAGACAACAAGCTGGGGGCACTGTAGGGAATCAGTGTGGTAGTGACTCGCAGACACAATCTATAGTGGTTGAATTGTGTCCCCAAAAAAGATACTTCCAAGTACTAACATGCCATGCCCAAGAGAGAGAGGAATGGGGTCATTTCTAGGTCAAGGGGGTGAGGTCACTATTCAGGAACTAGGGGACTAGAGCCACCCAGTGGAGGAGATCTGTACAGATACCACTCATTGAAGATCTGTACTGATGCTAAGTTGACAAGGGGTGGAATTGTGATGGTTTTGTTTGTATGTCAACTTGGCTAGGCCTGGTTGAGTGGCTGGGCAGCTGGATGTAGTATTCCCCATGATGAGACTGGTAATCAACTCCATGGTGGAATCTACTGGGAGCAGCTGAGTAGC
>NW_006921826.1:2604656-2611258 GCF_000298275.1 Orycteropus afer afer | reverse complement strand
TAATTGTTCTCATGAGGAACTGGTACATGGATGAGAAGGCTGTCATTTGAACAGAACAAGGGGATTCTACATGGTTTAAAATCAGGAAGGGAGTGACTGAACGAAATACTGCCCGGTCCTGTGCCAGCCTCACAATCCTTGCTATACCAGATCCCATCGTTGCAGTCACTGAGTCAATGTATCTCCTTGAGGGCCTTCCCCATTTTTGCTGACCCTCCAATTTACCAAACATGATACACTTCTCCAGGAAATGGTCTTTTCTGACAATCTGACCAAAGTAGGTGTGATGAAGTCTGGCCATTCTTGCTTCCAAGGAGCATTCCAGCTGCACTTCTTCCAGGAAAGATTGATTAGTCCGTTTAGCAGACCATGGTACTCTTAAAACTCTTCTCTAACACCACAACTCAAATCATCAACTCTTCTTTAGTCTTCCTTATTCATTTTCCAGCTTTCACACTCATATGAGGCAATTTAAAATACCATTGCTTGGGTTAGTCTTCAAAGGGACATCTTTGCTCTTCAGTACTTTAAAGCAGTCTTTTGCAGCAGATTTGCCCAGTGCAATACATCACTGCATTTCTTGACCACTGCTTCAATTGGTGTTGATGGTGTAACCAAGTAATATGAAATCTTTGACAACTTTAATTTTTTCTCCATTTATTGTGATGCTGCTTATTGGTCCAGTTGCGAGGATTTTTGTTTTCTTTATGTTGAGATGTAATCCATACTCCAGACTGAAGTCTTTAATCCTCATCAGTAAGTACTTCCAATCATCTTCACTTTCAACAAGCAGGGTTGTGTCATCTGCATATTGTAGGTTGTTAAGAAGTCTTCCTTCAATCCTGATGTCACGTTCTTCTTCATATAGTCCAGCTTCTTGGATTATTTGCTCAGCATACAGATTGAATAACTATGGTGAAAGGCTATAACCCTGACACACTCCCTTCCTGATTTTAAACCATGTAGAATCCCCTTGTTCTGTTCAAATGACAGCCTTCTCATCCATGTACCAGTTCCTCATGAGAACAATTAAATGTTCTGGAATTCCCATTCTTCTCAATGTTATCAATAATTTGTTATGATCCATACAGCCAAAGGCTTTTGCTTAGTCAATAAAACACAAGTAAACATCTTTCTGGTATTCTTAGCTTTCAGCCAAGATCCATGTGACATCAGCAATGATATCCCTTGTCCAATGTCCCCTTCTGAATCCAGCTTGCATTTCTGGAAGTTCCTGGTCAACATACTGCTACAGCTGTTTTTGAATTATCTTCAGCAAAATTCTACTTGCATGTGATATTAATGACATTGTTTGATATTTTCCACACTCTGTTGGATCACCTCTCTTTGGAATAGGCATACATATGGATCTCTTCCAATCAGTTGGCCATGTGGGTATCTTCCAAATTTCTTGGCATAGATGAGTAAGTGCCTTCAACGCAGCATCTGTTTGTTGAAACATCTCATTGGGTATTCCGTCAATTCCTGGAACTTTGTTTTTCACTAATTCCTTCAGTGCAGCTTCAACTTCTTTCTTCAATACCATTGTTTTTCGATCATATGCCACCTCTTGAAAGAGGTGAACATTGACCCATTCTTTTTGGTACAGTGATTTTGTATATTTCTTCTATCTGCCTGATGTTTCCTGCATCATTCAATATTTTGCCATAGAATCTTTCAGTATTGCAACTTGAGGCTTAAGTTTTTTCTTCAGTTCTTCAAGGTTAAAAAACACCGAGTGTGTTCTTCCCTTTTGGTTTTCTAACTCCAGGTCTTTGCACATTTCATTAGAATAAATGACTTTGTCTTCTTGAGCTGCTTTTTGAAATCTTCTGTTCAGCTCTTTTATATTGTCAATTCTTCCATTTACTTTAATTACTCTCTATTCAAGATCAAGTGTCAGAGTCTCTTCTGACATGCATTTTGGTCTTTTCTTCCTTCCCTGTGCTTTTAAAGACCTTTTGCTCTCTTCATGTATGATGTTTTTGATGTCATGTCACAGTTCTGGTTTTTGGTCATTGGTGTTTAATGCATCAAATCTATTCTTCAGATAGTCTCTAAATTCAGGTGGGATGTAATCAAGGTCATATTTAGGCTCTTGTAGACTTCTTTTAATTGTCTTCAGCTTCAACTTGAACCTATATATGAGCAGTTGATGGTCTATTTCACATTCAGCTCCTGGCCTCACTTTGGCTGAAGATATTGAGCTTCTCCATTGCCTCTTGCCACAGATGAAGCCAATCTGATTCTGTGTATTCCATCTGGTGAAGTCCACATGTATAGCTGCTGTTTATCTTGTTGAAAAAAGATATTTGCAATGAATAAGTCATTGGTCTTTCAAAATTCTATCATGTGATCTCCAGCATTATTTCTATCAATAAGTGATAGATTTCTATCTACCAGTGATTCTTCTTTGTTTCCATCTTTCACATTCCAGTCACCAGTAATAATCAATACATCTTGATTGCATGTTTGGTCAATTTCAGACGGCAGAAATTGGTAAAATCTTCAATTTCCTCATCTTTGGCTTTGGTGGTTGGTGTGTTAATTTGAATAATATTAGTATTAATTGGTCTTCCTTGCAGGTGTGTGGATATTATCCTATCCCTGACAGCATTGTACTTCAGGATAGATCTTGAAACATTCTTTGTAATGTTGAATACCATGCCATTCCTCTTCAATTTGTCATTCCTGGCATAGTAGATCACATGGTTGTCTGATCAAAATGGCCAAAACCTGTCCATTTCAGCTCACTAATGCCTAGGATATCGATCTTTATGTGTTCCATTGCATTTTTGACAGCTTCCAATTTTCCTAGACTCATACTTTGTACATTCCATGTTCCAATTATTAATGGATATTTGCAGCTGTTTCTTCCCATTTTGAGTCAGGCCATACCAGCAAATGGAAATCCAAAAAGCTTTACTTCATCCAGGTTCTTAAGGTTGACTCTGCTTTGAGGAGGCAGCTCTTCCCCAATCATATTTTGAGTACCTTCCAGCTTGAGGGGCTCATCTTCCAGCACTATATCAGACAATGTTTCAGGGCTATTCATAACATTTTTCAATAACATATCAGACAGGGTTTCACCACTACTCATAAGGTTTTCCCTAGCCAATTTTTTGAGAAGTGGATGGCTTCTTCCTTCTTCCAGTGCTGTCTTAGTCTGGAAGGTCTGCTGAAACCTGTCCACCATGGGTGACCCTGCTGGTGTTTGAAACACTGGTGGCATAGCCTCCAGCCTACAGCAACATATAACCCATCACAGTATGACAAATTGACAGACAAGTAGTTTGTTGTTGTTGTTGTTATGTGCCATCGAGTCAGACCCGACTCATAGTGACCCCTCCTTGGGTTTCTGAGGCAGTATGACTACGGAAGTAGATTGCCCCATCTTCCTTCCGAGGAGTGGCTGATGGATTTGAACTGCCAGCTTTCTGGTTAGCAGTCAAGTGCCTTAGGCACTATGCTACCAGACAATGGTAGAGTTAATATTAATATTATTCAAATTTACACATGAACTACTAAAGCCAAGGATGAAGAAATTGAAGACTTTCACCAACTTCTGTAGTCTGAAATTGACCAAACATGCAATCAATATGTTGCATGTTTGCATAATTATTACTGGTGACTAGAATGCAAAAGTTGGAAACAAAGAAGCACTGGTAGTTGGCAAATATGGTGTTGGTGATATAAATGAGCCTGGAGACTGAATGATATAATTTTGCAAGACCAGTGACTCTTGCCAGATATAACACACATGAATCAGATAGAATACGTGTGTGGAAAGAGGCAATAGAGAAGCTCAGTCATAAAAGGGCCAGCAACTGACTGTGGAATAGATCATTAATTTGCTCATATGCAAATTCAAGTTGAAGCTGAAGATATAAGTCCATGACAGCCAAACTATGACCTTGATTATATTCCACCTAAATTTGGAGACCATCTGAAGAATAGATTTGACTCATTGAACACCAATGCCTGAAGACCAGACGAGTTGTGAGATACACGAAGAAAGGAAAAGGTCATTAAAAAGACAGGAAAGGAAGAAAAGACCAAAATGGATATCAGAAGAGACTCTGAAACTTACTCTTGAACATAGAGTAGCTAAAACAAATGGAAGATATGAAATAAAAGAGCTGAACAGAAGATTTCAAAGGGAACCGAAAAAAACAACATAAAATGTTGTAATGACCTGGAAAGACCTGTGCAAAGACCTGGAATTAGGAAATCAATAAGGAAAAATAGGCTCAGCATTTCTCAAAGTTAAAGAACTGAAGAAAAAAATTCAAGCCTTGAGTTGCAATATCGAAAAATTCTATGGGAAACTATTGAATGATGCAAGAAACATAAAAAGAAGATGGAAGGAATACAGAGTTACTGTACTGAAAAGAACTGGTCAATGTTCAATCATTTCAGGGAGTAGAATATGATCAAGAGCTGACAGCATTGAAGGAGGAAGTCCTTCAATACTGATGAGAGTGTTGAAAAACAAGGCTCCAGGATTAGACGGAATACCCATAGAGATGTTTCAACGAGTGGATGCAGAGCTGGAGGTGCTCACCTGTTTATGTCAAGAAATTTGGAAGGCAGCTATCTGGACAACCGACTAGAAGAGGTCCATGTTTGTGCCCATTTCAAAGAAAGGTGATCCAAGAGAATGTTGAAATTATTGAACACTATCATTAACATCACACAGAAGTAAAATTTTGCTGTAGATAATTCAAAAATGGTTGCAGCAGTAGATTGACAGGAAAGTGCCAGAAATTCAAGCCAGTTCAGAAAAGGGCATGGAATGAGTGGTATCACTGCTGATATCAGATGGCTGGAAGCAAAGAATACCAGAAAGGTTTTACTTGTGTTTTATTGACTATGCAAAGGCATCTGACTGTGTGGATCACAATAAATCATGAGTAACATTGTGAAGAATAGAGATTCCAGAACATAATTATGCTCATGGTATGTAGACTAACAAGCAGTTGTTCAAATGGAACAAGGGGATACTGCATGGTTTAAAATCAGGAAAAGTGTGAATCAGTTTGTATTCTTTCACCATACTTACTCAGTCTGAATGCTAAGCAAATAATCTGAGAACTGATCTATATGAAGAAGACAATGGCATTGGGATTGGAGGAAGACTCAAAAACAATCTGCGATAAGCAGATGACACAACCTTGCTTGCTGAAAGTGAAGATGACCTGAAGTACTTACTGATGAAGATTAAAGACTACATTCTTCAGTATGGATTATACTTCAACATAAAGAAAACAAAAATCCTCACAACTGTACCAATAAGCAACATCATGGTAAATGGAGAAAAGATTGATTTCATTTTATTTGGATCCACATTTAATGCCCATGGAAGCTACAGTCAAGAAATCAGACAACATATTGCACTGTGCATATCTGCTGCAAAAGAACTCTTTAAAGTGTTAAAGAGCAAAGACATCACTGAAAGACTAAAGTGCTCCTAACCCAAGCTATGGTATTTTCAATAGTCTCATATGCATGTGAAAGATGGGCATTGAATGAGGAAAACCAAAGAAAAGTTGATGGGCTTGAATTGTGGTGTTGGCCAAGAATATTGAAAATACATGGACTGCCAAAAGAACAAACAAATCTGTTTTGGATGAAGAGTGTTCCTTAGAAGTGAAAATGGCCAGACTTCATCTCACAAAATTTGGCCATGTTGTCAGAAAGGACCAGTCCCTGCAAAAGGATATCACATTTGGTAAAGTAGAAGGTCAATGAAAAAGGGAAAGACCCTCAGCAAGATGGATTGGCAAGTGGCTGCAACAATAGGCTGAAGCATAGCAAAGATTGTGAGGATGCTGCAGGAATGGACAGTGTTTTGTTCTGTTGTTCATGGTTCACTATTAATCAGAGATGACTCACTGGCATCTGACAACAACAATAACCCAAAAGTTTGCAGTTTGAACCCACCCAGAGGCACCACAGAAGAAAGGCCTGGCAATCTGTTTCCGTAGAGATTGTTGTTGTTGTTATTGTTATGGGCCATCGAGTTTAAAGCCAAGAAAACCCTATGGAGCTTAGTTCTACTCTGTAACCCATGGGGTCACCATTAGTCAGAATTGATTCAATGGCAATAACTTTTAACCCCGGTACCTGCTCAAGTATAGCAAGGATCATGGAGCTGGTGTGGGACTGGGCAGTGTTTTGTTCTGCTGTGCATAGGGTCTCTATGAGTCGGAGACAACTCGACAGCACCTAACAACAACAACAACACCTGTGAATATGACCTTATTTAGAAAATGAGTCCTTGCATATATAATTAAGGGAATCATTTCAAGATGAGATCATTCTGGACTAGGATGGGTCCTAAATCCAATGATGAATTTTCTCATAAGAGACAGAAAAGAAGACACTGAGAGACATAGAGAAAGCAGACCATGTGAAGATGGAGGGAGAGATTGGAGTGATGCAACAACTAGTCAAGAAATACTACCTAAGGCATTTCACTGCTAACCAGAAGGCTGGCGGTTCAAACCCACCAGCCACTCCTCGGAAGGAAAGTTGGGCAATCTACTTCTGTAGTGATACCACCTCAGGAAACCCAAGGAGGGGTCGCTATGAGTCAGGGC
>NW_006921826.1:2602551-2604556 GCF_000298275.1 Orycteropus afer afer | reverse complement strand
GTAGTGATACCACCTCAGAAACCCAAGGAGGGGTCACTATGAGTCGGATCCAAGTTGACAGCAGTGAGTTTGGTTTTGGTTTATCAGAACCTAGAAGAGACAAGGGAGGATTCTCCCCTGGAGGCTTCAGAGAGAATATGGACCTGCTTATACCTTGATTCAGGATCTGTAGCTTCCAGAATTGTTAAATTTCTGTTGTTTTAAGCCATCAAGTGTATGTGGCAACCCTAAGAAACCGATCAACTGATCAAAGTGAATGTCATCCATAATGGGACAGATCAAAATTGGAAACCACCTGACTGGACAGAATGAGAACACAACATCATTTTTGTAATATTTTTACCAAAGATGAATAAACTGAATTTAATAATAAGGTTTCACAGTTTTCAGAAGAGCTTCAAGACAAGATAGATTAGGAAGAAAGACCTGGAAATTTATTTTTTTAAATTAGCCAATGAAAACCCTATGGATCACAGAATATTGCCTGAGATTTTGACTCACATACTTTGGATATATCATCATCTGTAGGGACTGATCACTAGAGAAGGATATCATGTTTGGTAAAATAAAGTGCCAGCAAAGGTGATGGAGACCCTCAAACATGTGGATTGACACAATGGCTTCAACAATAGACTACAACATACTAAAGATGGCACAGGACTCGGCAATGTTTCATTCTGTTATACAAGGGGTCGCCACGAGCTGGAGCTGACTTTGCAACTAACAACAATCATAAGGAAACATCAGAAAAACTCAAAATGAGAGACATTCTACAAAATAACCTTCAAAAGTGTCCAGGTCATGGAAGTCAAGGAAAACTGAAGAACTGTTTCAAGACTAGAAGCTAAAGGACACTAAAACATGACAACTATAACATGTGATTCTGAACTGGACCCTTTTATGATAAGGAACCTTGTTGAGACAATTGGTGAAACTTGAATAGAGTCTGATGATTAGTTAGTAGTGATGTAACAATGTGAATTTCCCAATTTTGATGCCTGTATTGTGGTTATATATAAGAATTTCCTTGTTTATAGGAAGTAGACAGGAAAGTATTAGGGTTGACAGGGTACTTGGCTTGGAAAATTATTTTTACTTAGTTCAGGGGGAAAAAAAGACTATTTTTTGTACTGTACTTGCAAGCTTTCTATAAATTTGTGATAGTTTGAAAATTTAAAAAATGTTATTAAAATCACATTTTGATTTAATTGGTATGGGATGCAGCCTGAGTGTTGATTGGGATTTTATAAATCTTCCCAGATGCCTAATGTGCAGGAAAGTTTGAGAATCACCAAGTGTCTTAGTTATCTAGCACTGCCATAACAGAAACACCACAAATGGGTGCCTTTAACAAACAAATTTATTTTCTCATAGTTTAGGAGGCTGGAAGTCCAAATTCAGGGTGCTAGCTTTAGGGGAAGGCTCTCTCTCTTGTGGTTGAAGGTCCTTTTCTCTTTGAACGGCTGCTTCTGGGCAATCTTCATGTAGCTTGGCATCTCTCTTCCTCCATCTCCATTCACTTTGCTTGTTTAACCTCTTATATCGCAAAAGAGATTGACTTAGTCAAGAGCAAAGATGAATGAAGAAAACCAAAGATGCATGGAAACAATTAGTCCAAGGGACTAGTGGACCTTGTGAAACTCAGCCTATATGACCATGAGACCAGAAGAACTAGTTGGTGCCTGGCTACCACTGGCAACCACTCAGAAAATGGTCAGGGCAGGAGATCCTGGATAGAATGGGAGAAAAATGTGAAACAAAACTCATAATCATAAAAAAGACCAGGCTTACTGGTTTGCTAGAGACGAGTGAAACCCCTGAGACCATGGACACTGCTCACCCTTCAGGCCTAGAACTGAACTCACTCCGGTGGCTTCCAGAGAAATGGTAGACAGGCATATAAAGTGAAGATTTACACCAGGTAGGTATTCACCTGAGAACAATCAATCATGGGAGAACAGAAGGGCAGTATCTGCACAGGAGAATAGCTCAGAGGGCAGAAATG
>NW_006921826.1:2588370-2601062 GCF_000298275.1 Orycteropus afer afer | reverse complement strand
CCCTCCCACCCCTGGTAACCAACAAAGAAAATGTCCTCCAATATATAAACCTTTCCTTAACTTTTACACTAACGGACCAATACAATATTTGTCCTTTTGACAACACATGTTTTTAATAGATGCAATTCAATCCAGCCATAGCATGGAGTTAGATAATTTTGGCAAGATTATCAGTTAATTTACTGTCACTGGTTATTTTCCATCGTCTGAACACCTCATTCTGGGCATCATTCTCAAAGGTGGCAAGCCATTGCTGTGCCTCCCTATAAACTCAGAGAAAGGCCAGGCAGTGTGTAATTTTCCAGTACCAGCTTCCCTCCCTCAGCAACCCCTAAATAGCTTCACTGACCCCCAAATCACTGAGAGGATGCTTATTTCAGATAACACTAGCTAACTCACTTGTCAGATAAGACTGGGTGTCAACTCCTAGCTTTGCCACTTACTGCCTCTGTGTTCTGAGTTAGTTACTTCAGTTCTTGAGCTTCAGATTCATCTCATGTATTTCCTCACAGGATTATTATGAGGATTAAATGAAGATTAAGTGAGTGCATGAAAATCACCTAGCACAGTGCCCAGACTGGAATAAGCATTCAGTTTATGAGAGCTATATCATTATGTAAGAAGGAGCTATATCATTTCCTGAAAAAATCAATATCAGAGCTTTTGAGTGTGTGTGTGTTTGAGTGTGTGTGTGTGTGTGTGTGTCCTGGGAGGTGTTGGAGTCCGAGAAGAGGAGTGTGCTGACAACTGTACCAGTTACGAGAGTTAAGATCCAAGCGGTGGGGGATAACCTTGCCAACTACTTTTCTCTCTCTACTGGCAAGCCTGGCATACTCTGGAAAGGTGGGCATGGTGCCCAATTTGGAATCCTAACTGTGGCTGACCCCCCTTTTTCTATAACCCCAGGATTAGTGAAAATCCCTGCTCTCAGGAGGTTTAAAGGCTCAGAGGGAGAGGTTGAAATTAGTGAGAAAATGAGAGCAGCAGTCATAGAAAGAAGTCCCAAAGACAGTTCTAACTCATTTTTCATCTGAAGGTTTTGAAGGGCAGAGGGAGTCCACTTTTGACACCTTGTCTTTGGGTTGGATACCTCTAGTACAAAGCTGGGGAGAACAGTTGTTTGAAGGGGAAAGGAGGTTAATTGTTTTAACTTGAGCAGAGTGAACTTGGAAAGTGAGAAATCCTCCATATTCCAATAGGTCTCTGGTCCAAAACCACACCTGGCCTCGCATCCTTCTAATGATAATCCCCACAGAGTTCCAGGTGTTCAGCCCAGTGACTGATTATGAGCCCTGCCGAGTTCAAAGGGACAAGATGGAGGCTGTATATAAATCCAACAAAGTTTCAAAAGATAAAAAGACACATGACCGATTAGGAAAGCGTACATTGCTCCAAGAGTGCTAAAACTTTATTTCTGCCCTGGCTGACACCTTGCCTTTGTTCCTTCTTGGAAGAAAAGGCAGTTCTGTGGCCACAGTTTCCCATCCGTGAAATGGGGTAAGATTACGAACTCTGTGGGAACTCGTCTGCATGAGGCACCTTTGAAGGCCCCAGGCTACCACAGCTCAATGCACTCGAAAGAGTTGGTGCCAGTATTCCCAACGGCAAAAGCACCGGGGCCAGCTGACGCTTCAGGCGGTGTCTGAGAGACCGGTGGAGGGAGAGTTGGTGGTACGCAGCACCTGTGAGTCGTTGGTGAGGGTTGCCAAGGAGGACTACAAAATGGCGGCAGCTGTGGGGAAAGGTCAGCAGGCAGCCCCAGTATCAGGCAAGATGGTGCCTCTTGGAAAGGGATGCTGGCACCCGGCTCTGCTCTCAGTCTCTGCTGCAGTCATTGAGCCACACGTATCAACAGAAGGAGACTAGCATTGATAATGCCAGGAGGAAGTAAACTCTGAAAAGTCATGAAAGGTGAGCACACTTACTCAACAACGTACAAACTCTAGAATTTGGAGACACCCATTAAAACTGACAGGCTGGATCTTTAACATAGAAGAGTTCTGAAAGATCACCCTCCTAATTTCTTTATTTTATAGGAATAAAAAGAAGTCAGGCTCAAGGAGTCCTGGTGGCTTTCCCAAAATCTCACAGCTACATAATGATAGTACCACAAGTAGTCTACTAGTCAAGTACTTTTTCCATATAACTTAGCCTCTCTAAATGATATACAGCCAATGTCAAACTTTTGGACTTTATTTTTTATTAATACTCATTACCATCAAGTTGATTACCACCCATGTGACCCCATGTGTATCAGAGTAAAACTGTGCTCCATAGGGTTTTTAATGGCTGATTTTTTGGAAGCAGATTGCCAGGTCTTTCTTCTGAGGTGCCTCTAGAAAGACTCAAATCACAGCTCTTTCAATTCACAGCTGAACACACTAACCATGTGCACCACCCACAAGCAATGTGATACAGTGAACAAAACCAAGGACTTGAACTCTTGTCCTTTGTATCCTTGACCATTCTCTGCTCCTATACCAGAAGCATATTCTTAGAAATGGCATTTAGTGCAATAATTAAAAGCTTGGTTTAGCCACAGTGTTTCCTGATCTCTTGGGTGGGAGGTAGGGGACATACCCTTCCATGGGGAAGCAGAGTTGGAAGGTGTGTATTGGTCAGTGGCAGTCAGGCTTGGTGAGGGTGGTGATTAATATAGTCCTGAGGTGTGACTTTCTTAGTTAACTGCAGCCTCTTGGAAACACATTTCACAAGCAAAACAAAACTACCTTCAGGAGAGCCTGTGGGGGTGCAGTCACTCTTAATCCAATTTCAAGCCCCCACTGGCAGCTGCTGTGGGGCTGATGGGGCATCACCAGGAGCTGTGTGCTGAGCCCAGTGCCAGAGTGTGAGAGCTTGTGGTGCCACATCAGTCAGGGAAGCTGCCTGCAATGACCAAAGTGACAAGGTCCAGGGGGTAAGCAATCCCATTCCACACACCAAAGGATCCAAAAGAAAGGGGTAGGTCCTCAAACAACATTGAATTGGAGATACAGAGCTTTGGAGTTAGTTTGGGCCTCTCATGGTGGCTCTTAATGAGTAAGTGATCTTGAGCAAGTCATTTCACATCTGAGCTTTAGTTTCCTCAACTTCAGAATGGGTGCAATAATATCATAGGGTTAGGATTATCATGAGAATGAAATCAGGTAACATGATAAAAACACCCAGAATAGTCCCAGAGTCTCAGCTGTTGCTCAATAAATGACATTTCCTTCAACTTCCCTTTTAGGGTCAGATATCATTGAAATTGTTACTCATGTCCTTAGTTGTCTTCCATTTGGGCAAATAAGTATCTCATACACACACACACACACACACACGCATATGTTGTTCTTGGCTGCCATCTAATTGGTCTCCAACTCTTGGTGACCCCAAACACAGTCAAACGAAACATTGTCCAGTGCTATGCCATCCCCATAATTGGCTGTAGATTGGACTGTTGTGATCCATATGATACATGTTGTGATTCAGTTTTAGTCTGGAAACCCTGCTAAAACTTGTTAAGCATCACAGCAACCGTGCATGAGGTATACTGGCCTGGAACTGAATACGAATCTCTGGAAAGTAAGAAGTCTACCACTGAATCATCAATGCTCCCCTCATGCATATGCTCTTGTGTATAAATTCTACAATCAAAGAACAATAGACTGTTAAGGTTCAAAGACACCTTGGAAATCCCCTAGTGCTAAGCTCTCATTACATAGGTAAGGAGCTTGAGGTGATGTGGCTTGGCCAAGGTTACGCAGGCATGAGTAGCATAACTTGTACTCCACTATACCATGTCATGTTGTTGTTATTTGCTGTCAAGTTGGACCCAACTCATAGCGATCCCTTCTTGGATTTCCGAGGCGGTATCACTACGGAAGTGGATTGCCCAACCTTCCTTCTGAGGAGTGGCTGGTGGGTTTGAACCTACAGCCTTCTGGTTAGCAGTCAAATGCCTTAGGTACTATGCTACTTTCAAATTAGTTGTGACCTTTTGGGGTGTGTGATACTGTTCTTTGATGGATGACATAAAAATCTGCCGTGTCATTTTGAAAGCAAAGTCAAGGATGGCACAGTAGACTGGATCATTATCTGGCTGACACAGAATGTCTGATATAATTTCTTCCTCCAATATTTTTGGAATCATAGGATGTTAAGCCTCACACAACTGAACATGGTAGCATAGTGATTTGGAAATTATTACATCCCAATGCACTGTGCACCATGATCAAAGTTTCTTAGTTTTGGGGTTGGTGGGGAAAAAGGAGGTCAAGGTCCCTGCAAAGTGAATTTGTCCTTACTTACACCAGGCAGTAAGACACAAAAAGGAGACATTACCTTGCTCTGTACACACATACACACACATGCAGAGGGAAATCCTCTCTGTCTTGATTGCTAACAAATCCATAATCTAACTCTCACCTCCTTTGAGTTGGTAAGAGAGATCAGCTGTGACCGCATGCACAATGGAACAAAATGCTGCCTGCTCCTGCACCATCCCCATGATTGGTTGCAGATCAGGCCATTGTAACCTGTAGTTTTCACTGACTAATTTGTGGAAGTAGATTGCCAGGCCTTTCCTCCTAGTCTGCCTTAGTCTGCAAGCTCCTCTGAAATCTATTCAGCATCAAAGTAACACAGCATCATGTCCACAGGTGGACAGGTGGACAGGTGGTGGCTGTGCTTGAGGTGCATTGTCTGGGAATTGAACTTGGGTCTCCCAGGTGGAAGCTGAAAATTCTACCAATGAACTACCAAGCTCTTACAAAAGAGAAATAGGAGCACATAAAAATGAAATAGAAATCAACTGATAGTTTGAAGACTGTTTCAGAAGAGGGCCTAAGCATACACGTTGTGGGTTTTTATTGATTTATTTATTTATTTTTTCCACTCTTTCTTGTTATTCTCCTCTGTTTTTATTTTGTTTTTCTTTTCTGACAAGACTAGTGCTCCCTAAAAATGGTAAGATCTACTCTCATCTTGGCTAAATGAATGTTGTTTCTACCTAAATGGGTATAAATAAATCATGACCAAACCTCACTTAGGGGCAACATCCCTCCTACTCATCTCCACCGTCTCTGCCAAGTTAACCAACTCACGCAAACAAACTTCACTCCCACTCTTCAAAAGTGATGTTTATTTTAAAATTGTTTTGCTTATTATGGGGAATTTGGAAATCACAGAGAAGTAAAACAAAGGAAAGAATAATCACTCATAATCCCACAAACTCTGACCTAATCTGTGTTAAATTTTGTTTCCTTTTAACTCATTGCTCCTTCAGGGAAAGAACATTTATTTCTTTTTGAAAAAAAAAATGGGCTTATATCAGTAGTAACATTTTGAATCTCTTTTTTTCCCCCTTGACATTATCTACCCTCACACCCTACACACACACACACACACACACACACACCCTCCCTTGAATCAATTCCTACTCCTAGCAACTCTTTAGGACAGAGTAGTGCTGCTCCATAGGGTTTCCAAGGCTGTGAATTTTTATGGAAGCAGACTGCCTCTTGACATTATAGCAGGAGATTTTCCCATGTCAATAAATATTCTTAAAAATTGTAATCTTAATGGTTACACATTATTTTCCCATTCAGTTCTCTCATAATTCATTTAACCCAATCCTTTTTTGTTATACATTTAGGTTTCCAATTTTCTAGTATTGCAAGTAATTCTTTGATAAATATCCTTGTACAAAAGTTTCTGTCAATGTCTCTGATTAATCCAGATATTAACTAAGATGGTCCAGGTGAAATTGCCTCAAAACCCCAATTCCCAAACTGATACATGCTAAAGACATCTAAAGTTCTCTGCTTACTCATGGGAGCATGGGTCTGCCTGGCTTCCTCAGTTTTTGGGCCTGGTTTCCTAGGCTGCCTCAATCACAGAGAAAATCACTCGCACAGCAATAACATGCTTAGAAGACTTTGCTGAAGACTTTGGGGGTCTTGGGTCGGTGCCACTTGGTGGCTCTCTCTTGTTTCTGCTCATCACTCTGTCCTCTGCCCCCATTCCCCCACCACTGTCCAGTTCTCCCCCTCTGTTATGTGGGTCCCTTCTTCATCCTTGGCAATCAACTGACCCAAGATCCTTCAGAGAGGCTCATTTTCTACCCAAGCACTAACCAGAGCATTTTTCTCAGCAAAGTTAGTTCTTGCCTAAGAGGCATTTTGGTGCCAGCTGTTAATATAATTCTCATGCTTAGAAGAGAATCATAGCAGAGGAATTACTGGGTCAAACAATGCAAACACTGGGCATTTGAAGGTGATGAATCCAAACGTTAGATTTGGAACAAGACTATATAACAGCATGATTGTTTAATTGTTAGCATTGCCAGATTCCAGACTCACTGGCTTAATGTGAACCCCTGAGTTAGCCTCAGGGGCTGGGGCTGGGAGTTAAGTTCGCCTGTTAACAAATTGGAACGGGAATTCTTCATTAGAAAGGGGTTATATATGATTTAGAAAACTCAAAGTTTGAAGAGATTCTAGTCTACCTAAACCACGACCTTAATCCCCTTAACCCTCCTACCTCACCTGGCCCAGGTGACCTAACAACAGGTTTTCTTGCTGGCTTGTCAACTTCTCTTTCCAGACAAATCACTTTTTTTAAAAAAAATTTTTGGTAAGTATATGTATAACAAAGGGAGCTCTGGTGGCGCAGTGCCTAAGGCATTTGACTGCTAACAGAAAGTTGGTGGTTCAAACCCACCAGCCACTCCTCGGAAGGAAGATTGGGCAATCTACTGCCATAGTGATGTTGTTGTTATGTGCCATCAAGTCGGACCTGACTCATAGAGACCCCTCCTTGGGTTTCCGAGGCAGTATCACTAAGGAAGTAGGATTGCCCAACCTTCCTTCTGAGGAGTGGCTGGTGGGTTTGAACCGCCAGCCTTCTGGTTAGCAGTCAAATGGCTTAGGCACTACGCTACCAGAGTTCCCACCTTAGTGATACCACCTCAGAAACCCAAGAAAGGGTCACTATGAGTTGGATCTGACTCGACGGCTATGAGGTATTTTTTTTTTTTAATACAACAAAACATTTGCCGTTTCAACACTTTATACATGTATAATTCAGTGACATTAATTACATTTATTATGTGAGTGACCATCACCACTATCCGTTTCTAAATTTTTTCATCACCCTTAACAGAAACTCAGCATCTCCTAAGCAATGACTCCCTTTTCCCCATGCCTCCCACCCCTGGAAACTATAAATAAACTTAGGCCTCTATACATTTGCCTATTCTAGATATTTCATACAACCGGGGTCATATAATATTTGTCCTTTCCAGATGCCAATTTTAAATGCCTCTGGAAATCTGTTAATTCTAGGACTGATATATGTATTGGAATGAATATAAAATATGGAATGAGTAAAGCACTTGACTGCTAACCAGAAGGCTGGCGGTTTAAACCCATCAGCCACTCCTCGGAAGGAAGATGGGGCAATCTACTTCCATAGTGATACTGCCTCGGAAACCCAAGGAGGGGTCACTATGAGTCAGGTCCAACTTGACGGCACATAACAACAACAACAACAAACTTAACAATTAGACATTAATATCTAACAAAGCACACATTTCATTTCTCAGCTCTAAATGATGATAGACCACGCCTTCTGGTAGTCAGTGAGAGTGAGTGGAGATGAAGAGGCACTTTGGTGTCTTTGGTTAGGTCATTCAATTTAGAAGGTACTTGAGAAGGTTCTAATTTAGTCCCAAACATGCAAGGACTTTTCAGGCCACAATACTTTTTAAGGACAAGAGTACTGGAGACCTGGGGCCCAGGCTACCTGGTGAGTCATCGCCCAAATCCCAGAGGAAAAAGAAACAGAATAGGGACCCTGTCCAGGAAGGAACCACATGACTACTTGACCTGAAGTTAACAGCCATCTGAGGTCAACAGAGGGAAATGCAAAAGGAACCTAACCACTAGATGGGGCAGAAACGGTTCTGCAAAAACATGGGTTACTGGTGGACATGTGTCTTATTCCTGTCTCCAACATTCATATCATTCAGTCACCTGCCGAATTAGATTGACCTGTTACCTTTGAGTCCATAGATGGGTGTTCTATTTGTTGAGTTTGCAGTCTCTTTTTCATGGGGTTGGCTTTTCCTCAGATGTTTGGTGTTTTTTGGTGGTGGTTTTACATCTAACTTTGAGATTTCTTCTGGGACTGTCTGTGAATGCTGCACCTGAGCCCTGCACCCCAGTCCACATGGACTACAGGCAGGGGAAGGTGGGCTGTGAAGGAGGGGAAGATCATCAGCTTGAAGTCCCCTGCATTCTTCAGGGGTCTGCTTCTCAAGTCTAGATGTTCCAATTCACAGAGCTCCTGTTGTTGTTGTGCTATTGTTGTCCTGTTGTTGCTACCGAGTCAATTCTGACTCATAGAGACACTATAGGACAGAGTAGAACTGCCCCATGGGATCTCCAAGGTTGTAAATCTTTACAGAAGCAGACTGCCACATCTTTCTCCCATGGAGCAGCTGGGGGATTTGAACCACTGACATTTTGGTTAGCTGTCAAGTGCTTAATCATTGTCCTACTAGGACTCCTTACAAAGCAACTAGACTACCCCAAACTGATCACAGGGAAGACTTATCAAATTCCTTCTCTGCTTCTACAATCTCTGCCCTTTGGCATGGAGACCATCAATGGGGCTCCCGCCTTTTTGGTAGTCTTCTCCTGCTATGTCTTGGGCTTAGACTTCCTCTTGGCTACTTTCCAAATTTCTAGGATTTGACATAATTTCTGAGCCACCAAGAGCACCCCTTCTTGTCTTTTCATGCTGACATGGATTTTTAAAATGTCTTTTCCTAATAGTAGAGATTCATAGACAGGAGGGGGAGGTGAAGATTCCTGCACTGAGAGCTATTAGAAATGAATGACCCAGTTACACTGTCTAAACTTCCACCAAATCAAAGTTCAAATGCACTCACGGGATTCTCTTCAAACATGGCTCTCAGATCTGCTGTCCCTTTCTGGGGAAGAGAACTAGTTCCTACTTTTGTTTGCTATTGGGTTGAGACTCTGGTCTGAATCAGCATTAAGTTCTTCTTCTGGCTCATAATGTGGGAGGAAGAATCAGAATGAGCATTTTAGTATAGAAAGTAGAAAGAAAGAGATAAATAGAGACACACAGAGAGAATGATACAACTAGAAAAAGAGAGGCAAATAGAAAGAGAGAAGGGCAAGGAGAGAGAAGGGGGAGGAGAGAGAGAGAAAGAGGAGAGAGAAGAAGAAAAAGAGCAAGCCGGAGAAAAAGAGAAAGAAGGAGGGGAGAGAAGGTGAAAAGGAGAGGAGAAAAAGAGAGAAGAGAAAAGGGGAGAGAACAAAGTAAGAACGAGAGCGAGCAAGTGAGTGAGCAAGCGAGTGAATGAGAGAGAGACTGAGAGAGAAGAAGGGAAAGAAGGAAACAGGGAGAGGAGAGAAAACTTCTGGAGAAAAAGGATCATCCTCTTACACTTTGCTAAGGGAAAACCCAATGTTATACCTCTCTAAGTGACGAGAGGAATAATCTCAAATTTCCAGAGGTGGCCTGAAGGATGGGTTTGGCCTTTTGAAACCCAGAAGTGAAAGGGTCAGGGCTACATCCACTCTTTCTGGAACAGTCTGTAGCAGTCCAATAAGAGTTAGATGGGAGAATGAGTGGCTTCTCTGATATTGGAGTTCTGGCACCTAACTTCTGAGGGTTGAGAGAGACTCATTCTGCAGGTTAGTGGGAATGATCTTCCCCTTCCATGCTCCAGACTTGCTCCAGAACATTCCTAAAGACATATCAGCTTTCTCTTCTGTATCCCTCACTGGTAGAAACCCATGGGCTCATTGGGCTCCTTTAGCATCCCCAAAAGAGGCTTCTGAGGACAGGCTTCCAGGAGCCCAACTTGCAAACAGAAGGTGAATGTGGAGACACCAGAGCCCAGCTTGGAGGGAAAATGACCTGGAAACCTGAGTCCTATCTCCTCACCATTCACCCAACGACTTAATGCCCTTTTTTGCCTGCTATTTTTTCTTTGCAAAAACAATTGATTCTGCTGCCAAATGTGTCTCAGTTGGCTTTATGTACCAGTGAGATGATACCTGGAGGACATAGAGAGGGCCATTCCATGAATAGGAAGCCTCTCTGAGCTTTGGGATATTCATCTGGCTGGCCCACCAACCCAGGCAGATTCGTGATTCTGCGTGAGCTCAGGACTGTGAAATTTGGTTTCATCACCAAGTCCCAAGCCTGGCATCAAAAACTCTTGGCTTCTTCCAAACAGCTGCACAGAAGCAGTGGCCAAGCCCGTCTTGTGTTTGATGAGTCATCTTTCGTCAGCATCATGCAGCATAGACATCCCGAGTGCTTCTTTAGCATCTGGCTCTGGCTTTTTCCAAAAGACAAGGTGACCAAATACCTAAGCCTCAACACTGAGGGCACTTTGTAATTCCATGCAAGCAAACTTACTTAACCTCCAAATATAATCTATGTTCCTTACTATTTATTTATTATTTATTCTGGGCCTGTGAAGAAAAACCCAAGAAACTGGTTTAACTTAAACTGGAGAAGAGGAACTGAGAGAATTTAGCAGTCTGTAAATTTATGAAAGCATATAACAGTGTGAAATCTTTCTTTTACCTCATTCTTAGCCAAGGCCTTTATACTACAGTAGGGTTAGTCATTGAAATGAGTTTTGAATTTCGAAATAAATTTTACCAAGTATGATTATGGAATCTACTCTAGAGATTTTTAATATATTTATGTCTATAAAGCTTCCAAATCATTTTTTTATGTGAATTAATTTACTTAAGCCACATAAAAGCTCTAAGAACCAAACATTTATTATTTCCTTTATTTCACTAATGAAAAGACTGGTTCATAAAAATTAAATTATTTGCTCAAAACATGATATCACACATAGCTGAGTAGCGCTTGAATACAGACCAACATTCTGACTCCAAATACCATCTACGTTCTCCCCAGACAATCCAATATATCTTCCTGAGAGGTCTCGAATGAAATTCTGTATAAATATGTTGACGATGCCTTCATACAATTTATCTAGCCTGATTATGCGATGCTCAGAAAATTGGCTTTGTTCTAAATGTGCATGTCCCAGATCTGGCCACCAGGTGGCAGAAAAACCTCAATGATTGAGAAATTGGCTTAACTCCTTACACCAGTAGAGGGCTGTAGCCCCTTGTTTAAAAAGTGAGAAACAAAAAGAAGAAAAAAAAAAAAAAAAAAAAAAAAAAAAAAAAAAAAAGAGAGAGAAAACAAAACAAAACAAAACCTCTCACTGTCTACATTGATGAAATAGGATGGTGGGAGGTTTGTTTATCTTTTATCTTTTTCTTTTTAAATTAGGCAATAAGAGTTCAAATAAACAAGTCTCCATTTTCACCTCTGTGTTTGCATTTGGAGGCGCGAGGTCACTAGTTGGGCTAGCCGCCTAGCCTACATTATTCATCTGTCCAGCTCCAGCCCTGGAACAAATGTGAAGAAATGAAGTAGCTTCAGTAGAGGGAAAACAGTGTTGTTATTGTTGCTGGTGACAGTTCTATTTGCCAACAAACATAAAAACATACTTTGGAACCCGGAATGGGCTTGTCAGAGGGAACTTTTGTTCCATGTTTGGGCTGGGACTCTTCCAGATAGAAATCAGGCTGGCATTTGAACTTCGGGAGGCAGCGAGAGGGCTGTGCACAGCAGCCACTGACCCGAGAGGCTGGGCCATCAGCTGCAGTTTTCATCTGGGTGTTGTTTGACTGCAGTCCAGGCGACTCCTGACTGCCAGCTGGGGTCACTGCCCTGACTATGATGGGAGAGGACTTCAGGGCATGCAGTCCAGGATAGTGGGCTTTCCACAAAAGGGAATAAACAGCCTTTGGATTCTGAGTGTTTAGAAGGTGGCACTCACTTTGGAGCTTTGGGAGAATGAAAGTGATCCCAATTCTGCAGCATTTATTTGCTGTTAGGTCTCAATTATCCCAAGATTGTTGGCAGCAACTTCTGAATCCCTTTGCTACATGGATTAATTACTCCAGGGATAAAGCCATCCTTGCTGTGTCTGCTGGTGCAAATTTAGGGAATGTAAACTCATGTTAATGCCAGCCTAAGAAAACATAACTCAGAAGGCCAATCTGCCTGCCAGTGTTACATAATTCAAGTTGAGGGTCCTGTCTAGAGCAATCTAAGGGCCGCCTCCTCCCTCTGCAGATAGGGCAATCTTACTTGATGGACTGGACTTATACTAACATGGCATATATTTGGAAAGAAGAAAGCATGATGAAGGATCATGGTGAACGTCATTAGAATTTGGTAGACCTGAAACCACAATATCGATATGAACTCTGCTCCTCACATCACCATGACACAAGGCTACATCACTGAGCGTTTTAAAGTAAGCTTTAAAATTGAAAGGCATTTTTTTTAAAAAATTGTGATTTGGGTGAAAATTTACAGAGCAAATTCACTTTCCATACGGCAGTTCACATACACTTTGTCTCATGACATTGACCACAATTGACCCCAAGGCAACAGCTCCCTTCCCACTTCCTCCCAATAGTCACCTCTTTCCTGTGTCCATCCCTCCATGCACTCCTGCCCCCTGAGCTATCTCCCTGTGCATAAACAGCCCTTCTTTCTCCCATGATTGTTCTCTCCAAGGAGTGTATCTACCTCAGGTAAATGTTTAACTCATGTGCCTGTCTTTT
>NW_006921826.1:2587270-2588050 GCF_000298275.1 Orycteropus afer afer | reverse complement strand
CACATGGTGTACCAGTGTTGTTGTTATGTGCCATCAAGTCGGCACCGAATCATAGTCACTCCTCCTTGTGTTGCCAAGGCAGTATCACTATGGGAGTAGATTGCCCAACCTTCCTTCCGAGGGGTGGCTGGTGGGTTTGAACCGCTACCCTTCTGGTTAGCAGTCAAGTGCCTTAGGCACTATGCTACCAGAGCTCCTGGTATACCAGTAGCTAGGACTAATGGTTTCCACGAATCTTTGATTTTCTTCATTCTGCTTTGCTCTGGATGAGGAGAGACCTATCATTGCATCTAGATGGCTGCTTGCAAGCTTTTAAGATTCTAGTTGCTACTCACCAAAGTAGGAGGTGGAACAATGTTTTGTGTAATATGTTATGCCAATTGAGCTTGATGTCCCCTGCAACTATGGTCCCGAGCCTACCAGTTCAACTACTCAGTCCCTCTGGATAGCTGGCTATGACCAAAAAGTGACTACAACCTCGTCTCTTGTCAGCTCTACTACACTCCTGGGAATTCTTAAAGATCATACAAATACACTTATAGGACCATTGTCTGCCAACCATATACATGGTGTCGGATACACTCCCCGCTTCATAGACATACCTAATAGTTCAGCCTGTCCCCTCATCTATCCCCCATATACCCATGTTTGCCTTTACTAACAAAGCAGTACTGTATGTGAAAAAGGGTTTATCTTTGTTGTCTGTACCTCCCATGTACCTCTCTATGTCTTCCTCTTCCTCAATGCCACCATGTTAATCACTCACATTTGGTACATTGC